>NW_028270141.1:59526601-59744101 GCF_037043375.1 Chiloscyllium plagiosum
ATTAATTTTGTTCCTATTGTTCAGTGAAGAGAACTTGCTACTTTTACAATTTCTGGCATACGTGCAATTCTGCTTTAATCTAAATTGCGGAATGTGAATATCGTTTGAAAGAGCTAAGCAAGCCATTCATCGAGACAAGTAAATGGTGTAAAGTATTCATCTAATTTTGAAATTCAGGTGCATATTGAAAATTATCAAAACATAACTGTACAATTATCACCTGATTGGTTCAAATAAGCTAGTTACAGTGAGTTGTCTCTAATTTATTTTAATATAAGACAGACTTCACAGCTTTTGTGTTGTGAATATCATGCACACATTTGGAAGATATTTTCTGTTAACTTTTCCAGGTAAGTGAATAAGAAACATATCATTTTACCTCTATCTTAAGAAAATACTCAAATAAACTTAAGTAATTGGTCATTCTTAACAGATTCTTGAGTGAGAGTCTGAATGAAGTTGTACCATCAAGTTTTGTTTTGAAGATAATTATTTTGGTGATATTTTTCCTGAATAAATGAACACGAACTGAAGTAACCTTCTTCTAAATATTCATGTGTTTTTAAAATCAATGTTTTTAAATATATTCTCTACTCTCCATTAATACTGTTACTACTTATTATAGGTTCGTTTAGCTAACACAAAATCAAACAGTAATGACTACAACATTATAGGTCCATGTACAAACCCAGGTTCTAAACTCATTTGCCTTAACTGTTACATATCTGTTATAAGGAATGGGTCCTCAAGGTTCATAATTTCTGGATTACTGCCCAAACCACGTGCAAATTGGCTTAGGGATAAGAAAATTAGGGAAGTAAATGTGTGGTTAAGGAAGTGGTGTAGGAAAGAGGTGTTCCATTTCATGGGACATTGGCATCAGATTTGGAACTGGGGGGGGATCTGTACCGATGGGACGGTCTCCACCTGAACCACTCGTGTTCTAGAGAAAGGATAAATAGGGTGGTCACTAGGACTTTAAACTAGTGAGTCGGGGGAAGGGAAATGGAAAACGACAGGAAGTATGATGGCAAATAAAAAAGTAAGCAGCAGGTTAGCATGTGTGCATGAGGGTTTAAGTACAAGGCAGACTATGAAAGAAGCAAAAAGGAAGGATAACTCAGGAGGTATTATTAGAGATGTTGGAAATCATGAGGGTAAGAAAGCTAGCATAAAGGTAGCATTCGTAGCAAGGTTGATGAGTTAACGGCACATGGTTACAGAATGGTCATGACTGGGAGTTAAATATACAGGGGTACCAGACTATTCAGAAGAATAGACAGGAAGATAAAGGCAGGGGGAGGGGATGTGGTGTAGCTCTGATATTCAAGGATGACGTCAGGGTGGTGATGGGAGATAATATAGGTTCTATGGAGATTGAGGTTTTGAATCCATTTGGGTGGAAATTAGAAATTCTACAAGGAAAAAGTCACTGATAGGCATGGTCTATAGGCCACCAAATAATAACATCACATTGGGGTGGGCAATAAACAAAGAAATAATTAATGCCTGTCAAAATGGTACAGCAATTATCATAGGGTAATTTTAATCTACATGTAGATTGGTCAACTAGCTCAGTCAGGTAACCTTGAGGAGGAGTTCATTGAGTGTATCTGTGATAGCTTTCTTGAACAGTATGTAATAGAATTGATGAAGGAGCAAGCTATCCTAGATCTGGTCCTGTGTAATGAGACAGAAATAATTAATGACCTCTTAGTTCGGGACCCTCTTGGAAGGAGTGATTACAGTATTGTTGAATTTAGAATACAGATGGAAAGTGTGAAGATAATATCCAATACCAGGGTCCTGTGCTTGAACAAGAGGGACTACAATAGAATGTGGGACAACTTGGCTAAAGTGGACTAGAAACTAAGATTTTATGGTGGGAGAGTTGATGAACAGTGGAGGACTTTCAAAGCAATTTTTTCAAAGTGCTCAGCAAACGTATATTTCAGTGAAAAGGAAGGACTGTAAGAAAAGGGATAATCTGCCATGGGTGTCTAAGGAGATAAGGAGGGCTATCAAATTGAAAGAGAAGGCATACAAAGTGGCCAAAAGAAGCAGGAAACTAGAAGATTGGGAAAACTTTAAAGGTCAACAGAAAGCCACAAAAAGAGCTATAAAGAAAAGTAGAATAGATCATGAGAAAAAACTAGCACAGATTATAAAGACAGATAGCAAAAGTTTCTATAAATAAAGAGTGGCTAAAGGAAATGGAAAGTGTGAAGATAATATCCAATACCAGGGTCCTGTGCTTGAACAAGAGGGACTACAATAGAATGTGGGACAACTTGGCTCCTCCTTTAGAGGATGAGAGAGGAATTTAGTTATGGGATATGATGAAATGGTCGAGGCATTGAACAGGTATTTTGTATTGGTCTTCACAGTGGACGATACTAATAACGTGCCAGTAATTGACAAGGAGACAAAGGTCGGTGAGGACCTGGAAACAATCATTATTACAGAGTTGCCTTAGAATTGTGTCCTCCACTATCACCTGATGAAGGAGTGGCGCTCTGAAAGCTATTGTGCTTCCAATTAAACCTGTTGGACTATAACCTGGTGTTGTGTGATTTTTAACTTTGTACACCCCAGTTCGACACTGGCATCTCCAAATTATTGCAGAAGAGGTAGTGTTGGGCAAGCTAATGGAGCTAAGGATTGATAAGTCTCCTGGTCCTGATGGAATGCATCCCAGGGTACTAAAAGAGATGGTGGGAGAAATAGCAGGTGCACTGATGGTAATTTTCCAAAATTCGTTGGACTCTGGGGCAGTCACAGCAGATTGGAAAACAGCAAATGTGATGCCATTATTTAAAAAGGGAGATAGACAAAAGATGGGGAATAATAGACTGATTAGCTTAACCTCTGTAGTGGGAAATATGCTTGAGTCTATTGAATAGCAAGGCATCTCAATAAAAATTGTCCCATTGCACAGACGCAGCATGGGTTTATAAAGGGCCGGTCAAGTTTAACAAACCTTTTGGAATTCTATGAAGACATTACGAGCAAGGTGGACAATGGGGACCCAGTGGATATGGTGTACCTAGATTTCCGAAAGGCCTTCGACAAGGTGCCGCTCAAGACGCTACTGCATAAGGCTGCATGGCATTAGGGGTAAAGTATTAGTGTGGATAGAGGATTGGTTGACTAACAGGAAGGAAATGAGTGTTATTCTGGTTAGCAATCAATGACTAATGGTTGCCTCAGGGATCAGTGTTGGGACTGCAGTTATTACAATTTATATAGATGATTTAGAGTTGGGAACAATGTGTAGGGTGTCAAAGTTTATGGATGATACTAAGATGAGTGGCAGAGCAAAGTGTGCAAAGGACTGCAAAACTTTGCAGAGGAACATAGACACAGTGAGTCAGTGGGCAAAGGTCTGGCAGATGGAATATGATGTCAATAAATTTGAAGTCATCCATTTTGGTAGAAGTAATAGTAAAAAGGATTATTAATTGAATGGTTAAAAGTTGTAGCATGCTGCTATGCAGAGGGACCTGAGTATCCTTGTGAATGAATCATAGAGGGTTAGTCTGCAGGTACAGCAAATAATAAGAAAGGCAAATGGAATTTTGTCCTTCATTGTTAAAGGGATTGAGTTTAAAAGCAGGGAGGTTACATTGCAGCTGTACAAGGTGCCAGTGAGGCCACACCTGCAGTACTGTGTGCAGTTTTGGTTTCCTTACATGACGAAGGACATACTGGCACTGGAGGTGGTACAGAGGAGGTTTATTAGGTTGATTCTGGAGTTGAGGGGGTTCGCTGATGAGCAGAGACTGAGTAGACTGGGATTATATTCATTGGAATTCAGAAGATGAGGTGAGGTCTTATAGAAACACATAAAATTTTGAAGGGAATAGATAAGATAGAAGTAGAGAGGATGTTTCCACTGACAGGTGAAGCTAGGACAAGAGGGCATAGCCTCAAGGTTAGAGAGCGAAGATTTCAGACTGAATTGAGAAGGAACTTCTGCACCCAGAGGGTTGTTAATCTATGGAATTCATTGCCCAGTGAAGTAGTTGACACTACTTCAGTAAACATTTTTAAAGTTAAGGTAGATTTTATTTGAACAATAAAGGAATCAAGGGATACAGTGAGAGGACAGGTAAGTGGATCTGAGTCCACGAAAAGATAAGTCATGATCTTATTGAATGATGGAGAAAGTTCGAAGGGCTGGATGGCCTACTCCTGCTCCTTATGTTCTGACCCTCCGAAGAACATACCACCCAGATGCAGTCCCTATAACCCTGCATTAATCATAGCTAATTCACCAAGCTTACACATCCCTGGACACTACAGGCAATTTAGCATGGACAATCCACCTAAACTGCACATCTTTGGATTGTGGAGGGGACACACAGATATGGGGAGAACATGCAAACTCCACTTAGACAGTCACTCAAGACTGGGATCGAACCTAGATCAGTGGTGCTGTAAGGCAGCAGTGCCAACCACTGTGCCACCGTGCCACCCTTTATTTTTCATTTGTCCTTTCATAAATCAACTTAAAGACTCTCAAATTCCAAAGGTTTGCAAGGAAATGGTTGTAATGACAAATTCAAACAGTATCGTTCTTTACTTATTGACACTATACAGCAACTTGCATTTGTTTAGTGGCTAGAGCATCACCTTCTCAAAGACAACTTGGGTAATAAATGCTGGCCCAGCCAGTGACATCCAATGATAGATTTTTAAAATATTATTAAGCATCTCCATGAGTGTTATCAAAATTTTAGACTAAGCTAAATAAAGAGATATGAGGACAGATTACCAAAATTTGTTTGAAAAGGTGGGCTTTACAGAGAATTTTAAAGAAGTATGACCGATAGGAGTAATGAGAGGGAATTCCAAAGGTTTGGGCCCAGGCAGGTAAAAACATGGCAAACAATAGCCAAGTGAACATAATTTGGCATATGTAAAAATTGGAAAGCTAAAGTCATGAAAAACTGTGGGACTATAGGAGGTTACAGAGACAGAAAGGATCAAGGCCATATTGAGATTTTGAGAAATATGAAATAGAGTTTCCTGGAAAGGAAGCCATTATACTAGGAAACACAGGTGTGATGGAAGGACCAGAGTGAACAACTATTGTAAACTTGGAAGCTTTATTAATTGATGGCACTTCTTCAGTATTAATTAGATGATAACTCAAAGGATCATTATTTCACATCTTTAGTTGTGACGTATTGCTGTCTGTCAACTTACCTCAATGGTTTTACAAATCTCTTCCAGCTGAGTTATGATTGCCTGGATTCTGTCATTTCCTGCCACCAGCATTGCAATACCATCACTGAGCTCAGTCTGCAAAAGAATAGGAAGAGGCTAGAGTATAGGCCATTCTAGTCAGCAAAAGTAACAGAATTGAATAATCTTACAGATAAATTAAGAGCAGAGATTTTTCCTAATGCTCTATTTGAGCTACACCAAAAGTTTGAATCAAAAATAACTGCACTAGCACTGAATTTACACCAGGCCGAGGATCAAACAACCAAGTGCATAGCAACAGGTGTTTCCAACCCGCCAATCAACTATGCCAAGTGTTCACCCTCTCTGTCGATGCTTTTCTCACTCAACAATTTTTTAACCTTTGTTGGTTCCCTGTTCCTAATTGTCTTGTTCAACCTGCTTTTTTAATTAATTAGTTTAATCTGATTTTTGCTTCTCTTTCTCTTTCCCTTTACTGAAGCCATGTGCAATTGCATCTGTCAATCAGCAAAGAGATGAAGGGAGCAGTCTGGAGAGTTAAGAAGTATTTGTTCCAGTAATGAAATCAGACATAGGAAGCATCAGGAATTGGACATTCAGTCCCTCAAGTCTGATTTGCTATTCAAATAGATCATGGCTAATTATATTCTTACCTATGTAGACAAGGTGGAGGGTTGTTTTTCAGACTGGAGGCCTGTGATCAGTGGAGTGCCACAAGGATCGGTGCTGGGTCCTCTACTTTTTGTCATTTACATAAATGATTTGGATGCGAGCGTAAGAGGTACAGTTAGTAAGTTTGCAGATGACACCAAAAGGGGGAGGAGGGAGGAAGGAGGGTGGAGGGAGGGAGGAGGGTGGAAGGGAGGATGGAGGAGGGTGGCGGGAGGTGAGAGGAGAAAGGGGAGGGGGAGAAGGAGGAGGGTGCGGGGATGGAGGGAGGTGGATGGGGAGGGAAGGATGGAGGGAGGAGGGGGAGGGAGAGGGAAGAAAAGGGGCATGTGGGGTGAGGGGGCGTGGAGGGGGAAAGGGGAAATGAGGAAACTGGTGAAATCCACACTGAACCCATATGGTTAGAGGGTCCCAAGATGGAAGATGAGGCGTTCTTCCTCCAGGCGTCAGGTGGCTAGAGTTTGACAGTGAAGAAGGCCAAGGATTTGCATGTCCTTGGCAGAGTGGGAGGGAGAGTTGTTCAGCCACAGGGTGGTAGGGTTGTTTAATGCCCTTATCCCAGAGAATTCTCTGAAATGTTCCGCAAATTGGCATCCTGTCTCTCCAATGTAGAAGACACCACATCGAGAGCAATGGAGACAGTAGGTGACGTGTGTGAAAGTACAAGTTCAATGGTTCATCAACTTCATAAACATCTTCAACTCTGACCTCAAGTTCACTTGGGCGGCACAGTGGCACAGTGGTTAGCAGTGCTGCCTCACAGCGTCAGAGACCCGGGTTCAAATCCTGCCTCAGGTGACTGTCTGTGTGGAGTTTGCACATTCTCCCTGTGTCTGCTTGGGTTTCCTCCCAAAAATGTGCAGGTTAGGTAAATTGGCCATGCTAAATTGCCCATAGTGTTAGGTGAAGGGGTAAATGTAGGGGAATGGGTCTGGGTGGGTTGCGCTTCGGCAGGTTGGTGTGGACTTGTTGGGCCGAAGGGCCTGTTTCCACACTGTAAGTAATCTAAGATCCCATACTCCTGAATCCTCTTCCTGCCATTCATCTGGATCATCTTGGACTCCTCCTTCCCCTTTCTGGACCTCTCCATCTCCATTTCTGGTGACCAACTCAACATGGACATCTACTTGAAACCCACCAACTCCCACAGTTACCTGGACTACACCTCCTCTCACCCTGCCTCCTGTAAAAACGCTATCCCTTACTCCCAATTCCTCCACCTCATCTGGAGGACCAATTCCACCACAGAACATCCCAGATGGCCTCCTTCTTCAGGGACTGCAATTTATCCTCCCAAGTGGTCAACAATTCCCTTCAAAGCATCTCCTCCACTGCCTGCACCACTGACCTTGTAACCCACCCCTCCAATCACAATAAACACAGAACCTCCCAGTCCTCACCTTCCACCCCCATCAACCTATGAGAAAAACGCATCATTATCCGCCATTTGTGCTACCTACAAGCAGACCCCACCTCCAGGGATATATTTCTTGTCCCACCCCATCTGCATTCTGCAGAGACGATTCCCTCCGCAACTTCCATGTCAGGTCCACACTCCCCACCAACCTACCCTCCACTCCCGGCACCTTCCCATGTGACTGCAAGTAATGCAAACCTGCACCCACACCTCACCCCTCACTTCCCTCCAAGGCTCCACATCCGACAGAGATTTACCTCTATCTCCACACATATCATGTGTTCGTTGCTCTCGATGTGGTCTCCTCTACGTTGGGGAGACAGGACGCCAACTTGCAGAACATTTCAGAGAACATCTCTGGGACACACGCATTAAACAACCCCATCGCCCTGTGGCCAATCACTTCAACTTCTCCCTCCCACTCCATCAAGGACATGCAAGTCCTTGGCCTCCTCCATTGCCAAACTCTAGCCACCCATGCATGGAAGAAGTATGCCTCATCTTCTGCTTTGGGACTCTACAAACACACAGGATCAATGTTAATTTCATCAGTTGCCTCATTTCGCCTGTCTCTACCTTATCCCAGTTCCAACACTCCAACTCGGCACTGGCCTCTTGAACTGTCCTACCTGTCCATCTCCCTTCCCACCTATCTGCTCTACCCTCCTCTCTGACCTATCACCATCACCCCCACCTTCATCAACCTATCACATTCCCAGCTACCTTCTCCCCAGTCCCACATCCCCTCCCAATTATCTCTCAGACCCCTTGCCCTCCCCACCCCCATTCCAGAAAAAGAGCTCATGCTAGAAGCGTCAACTCTCCTGCTCCTCAGATGCTGCCTGACCGGCTGTGCTTTTCCAGCAACATACTTTTCAAGTTTGATCTCCAGCATTTGCAGTCCTCACATTCTTCTCATGGTTTGATGAGAGCTTCTATAAGGCAATACATTTCTTTTCTTGTGCTCGAGCCCTCTTGAAACCTTTGCCTTCCTAACTGCCAACTGAATCTGCATGTTATTATTAAGAGAATCCTAAACTGAGACTTCCAAGTCCCTTTGTGCTTCAGATTTCCAAAGTCATTCCTCATTTAGAAAACAGTCTATACCTCTATTTTTCACACCAAAGTTCATTACCTCACATTTTCTCACATTGCATTTCATCTGTCACTTCTTTGCCCATTCCCCTTTCCTGAAAAGTCTTTCTGCAGGTTCCCCACTCCTCAACACTACCTGTCCCTATATTTGTGTCTTCTACAAACTTAGCAACAATGTCCTCAGTTTCTTTGTCCAAATCATTCAACTAAAACATGAATAATTATGGTCTCAACACTGACCCCTGTAGAATTTTAATAGTTACCACTGCCATCCTGAAAAAGACCCCTTTATCCCCATTCTCTCCCTTCTGCCAGTCAGTCAATTCTCTATCCTTGCCAATACCTTGCCCTAAACACCATGGGCTCTTATCATATTGAACAGCCTCCTCTGGCTCACCTTTTCAAAATTCAAGCAAATCACTTCCACAGACTCTCCTTTCAATAGGTAATGAGCAAGTTAGGCAAAGAATTCTAACATTTTTAGGCCTCTTGATGAACTATGCTGACTCAGCTTTACTTTACTATGTAATTCCAAGTACACTGCAATCTCATCCTTAATATGGAACTCTAAAATCTTATCAATGACCAAGGTCATACTAACCAACCTATAGTTTTCTGTCTTCTGCTTCCCTCTTTTCTTAAACAGGGATGTAACATTAGACATTTTTCAATCCTACGGTACTTTCCTGACTCCAGTGATTCCTGAAAGATCTTGACAAGTGCCTCTACAATCTCCTCAGCTATCTCCTACAAAATTCAGGGTCTGGTCCAGGTCATTTATTCACTGTCAGATATTTCAGCTTCCCCAGCAACCTCCCCTAAGTGATGGCCACCTCTACCCACCTGGCTCTTTTGAAGTTCTGGTTTGCTGCTGATGTCCTCCACTGTGAAAGCTGATGCAAAGTACGTATTCAGTTCCCCCATCATGTCTTTGTTCCCCATGGCTCCTCCTTCAGCCTCGTTTTACAACAGTTCAATATCCATTCTTGCCTTTCTCTTACCTTTTAGATACCTAAAGAAAAACTTTTGAAATCTTCTTTTATACTATTAACTTGGTTACTCTCATGTTTCAAGTTCTCTCCCTTATTGCTTTTTAAATTATCCTTTGCTGGTATTTAAAGGGCTTCCCAATCCTTTGGCTTCCAACTAATCTTCACTACATTGTGTATCTTTTCTTTTGCTGTTATGATGTCCCAGACTTCCCTTGTTAGCCATGGCTGCCTCAGCCTCCACTTAGTAAGTTTCTTCTTCCCTGGGGCATATGTATTCTTTAAATGCAAACAAAATATTAATAAGATACCTTTTGACGTTTGTAGACATTTTGAAGAGGTGCCACTTCACAATCTTTGTGCGCACCAAATACTTTGCACATTGAGCAAGTTGGAGCCTCACAAGTCAGGCAGTAAATATTAATCTTTTCCTCTTCATGCTCTTCACACATTAACTGCTGGTCAGATTTGGTATGCAGAGGCCTGAAAGAAATTAAAGTTACGCTATGACTATAATTTTCAGAAATAAGTTGTTTCTCCTGAAATGAATGCACCTCCTCCACCAACACTGACCCACACCCATAATGCAGATGAAACACATGCCCAAACAAATACATCCTCCACTCCCAACTCAACAATTCCAGACCCAACACACATCCCAGACCCAGCCTCCACAGCAGATCCAAATGCTCCCAGCACAACCTCCATCCTACCCCACCCTAACGTACCCCTTTCCTCAGCTCCTTCAACACATATTGGAAGTGGGCGGCACGGTGGCTCAGTGGTTAGCACTGCTGCCTCACAGCACTAGGGACCTGGGTTCGAGTTCCACCTTGGGGGATTGTGTGGAATCTGCACATTTTCCCTGTGACTGCATGGGTTTCCGCCAGGTGCTCTGGTTTCCTTCCATGGTGAATTGGTCATGTTAAATTGCCCATGGTGTTAGGTGCATAGTCAGGGGTAAATACAGAGTACAGGAATGGGCCTGGATGGGTAACTCTTCAGAGGATTGGTGTGTACTTGTTGGACCGAAGGGCCTGTTTCCACATTGTAGGGAATCTTAAAAAAAATCCATCTTCAATTTAACCAGGACCTTTAATCCCAGCATGAACCTCAAAATCTCACTCCTGACACAAATACATCACATTCCCCATCCACATCCTATAATTCTCCAATGTTCCCCATCTCAATTTCTTCTTTCTTCAACAAACAGTCAGACCCAGCTTATTCCCATCTCCACAAACTCAACATAACCCACCCACTCATCCAACCAATAGCTGCCCATACTTCCATTTCCCTCCTTTATTAACACATTCCTCACCACCTCCACCTCAAACAATACACTCTCAATGATCTCCAATGTCACTTGCTCCAATTTTGCCAGAATCGTAACCGTTGCCATTGCATGTACTCATAAAGCACTTCCAATATACATGAAAACATCTCAAATCAATTTTGTGGAAGACAAAGTAAGTTTAGTAAATTAAGGGCAATATGGTGGCACAGTGGTTGGGACTGCTGCTTTACAGCACCAGGGTCTCAAGTTTGAATCCAGCCTGGGTAACTGTGTGGATTTTGTACATTCTCTCCATGCCTGAGTAGGTTTCTTCCAGGTACTCTGGTTTCCTCCCACTATCCGAAGATATGCAGGTTAGATAGTTTAGACATGGTAAAAACCCCAAGCGGGGTTATGGGAGGTGAGGTGGATCTGGGTGGATGGTATTCAGAGGGTCAGTGCAGACTTGATGGGCTGATGGGCCTCTTTCTGCACTATGGATTCTATGAGATAACTTGGTTTAAATTCTGAACAGCATAATTGCAGAAATGATATTTTGGACAGATTTGTAAAGCAAAGTGTCAGAAATTGTTCACTTTGACCAGCAGTTAACTGATTTATAGTTAGTGTATTTTTAAACATGAAAACATTCAAAATCATTAGTATAGAAGTTGGGAGGTCATGCTGCGGCTGTACAGGATATTGGTGAGACCACTTTTGAAATACTGCTGTAATTCTGGTCTCTCTGCTATAGGAAATATGTTGTGAAACCTGAAAGGGTTCAGGAAAAACTTACAAGGATGTTGCCAGGTTTGGAGTTTCTGAGCTGTAGGTAGAGGCTGAAAGGCTGGGGCTATTTTTCCTGGAGCATTGGAAGCTGATCGGTGACCTTAGAGATGTTTGTAAAATCATGAAGGACATGGATAAGGTGACTGGCTAGGGTTTTTTCCCCAGGGTAGGGAAGTCCAAAACTAGAGGGCAAATACATCAGCTCAGTGACACAATAACACACTAAGCCTTAAATTTGAATCCAATGCAATAACGTAATCTGTTATCTGGGTTCTACCTGAAATCAAACTAGATGATCTCAATACAGTTCCTAATGAGTGCAAGTCAATATTCACCCTTAATTTAAAAATCATACAACACCAGGTTATAATCCAACAGGTTTAATTGGAAGCACACTAGCTTTCAGAGTGTCGCTCCTTCATCACAACCGCCTGATGAAGGAGTGGCGCTCTGAAAGCTAGTGTGCTTCCAATTAAACCTGTTGGACTATAACCTGCTGTTGTGTGATTTTTAACTTTGTACACCCCAGTCCAACACTGGCATCTCCAAATCACCCTTAATTTAGGGTATTTCAGTTTTCACAGAAAGGAAGATAGTAGAGAAACAAAAAAAACTGTGCAGTAGGATGTATTCTGATATGATTGGAATTAATATTGAGTGGAGTGTGTTTATCACTGAGCTGATGCCACACCCATTTTGGATTGCTTAATACCACTACTGAGCACAAAACGCCCATTGTACAAGCTAGCATTCATAAAGAAATAAAGAATGGGTGTGTTACACTTAAAATTATTTATTTTGTTCATTGCACTTTCACATATAGTTTTTTTGACTCTGATCTGTATAATATGGATCAAAAATTTTGATAACACCTATGTTAAATGTTCAGTGAACAAAACAATGAGCTTATAAAATAATTCTGAACTTTTAGCTACTTGCACACTGTGAATTACTATACAAGTATACAGTTACTACAACTAGAGCAAAGTGAATGTTGTGTAATTCATAAACTTTAGTTAATAAAACAGCTGCACATTAATCAAAAACTTAGATGAATATAATTGAGGGTTCATATAAAGATAAAATGTGAGTGACTAATAACTCACATTGGAGAGTTATCATTTGCCATAATTGACTCAATGATAAGTATCGGATTCAGTAAATCCTAGCTTTAAATTCTCTTGCTAAAATAAATTAACCTGCTAATATTCTCAGTTACTCATGGAACCTTAATGTGCATACATTGGCTGTGGTGTTTTCCCCAATTACAATAGTGACTGCACTACATTAACTGCAAAGCACTTGGAATGTCCTTGAGTGAAGGACAAAGTTTGAATTCTCTTAACAGTCAACATTTAGACTATTTACCCATCACTGTTATTTGGAAAAAAATAATAACAACTGCAAACTAGATAGACTAATTGAGATGAGAAGTTTCTGAAGAGAAAAGTAAAATAACTTTATCACTGAGAATTCAACTTTATATTTAAAATACCTTATGTTGGTGATTTGTTTGACTGCGTCAGACCATGCAATCGGAAGTCATAGCTTCATATTTTAAAAATGCTTTCATATGAATAGCACTGATGATGGGCTCTGTCATACATCAGGGAACTTTTGGAGGAGATGTGCTGGTAGCAAACAGCCTTATTTTTGAGGATTTCACAAATAGCATTTCTACTTAAACATACACGTCTGGTGTTAGATGTTCCTCCTTTCATCCATTAATCACAGGTCTCTTAAGTAGGCTTTGATTTAATGCTCCAAAGAAAATAAGACATTGGAACTAGAATTATTTGTTATTAAAAGCAGAGACCATAATATCTTTTAAAAGAAAACTGAAAATTAATTTTGGAACAATATAGGGCCGTTAAAAGTGATTAAGCCAATAGGAGTAGTTTTGAAATGAACTAATAAGAAGACAGAGTGGAAATCATCCGTATATATCCATAGTCCTCTGTTGGAAACCTCTTTAAAAAAAAAACTTTAAAAAAGACACAAAGATCATAGTGTAAATGCTCATTTCAATATGTGTCATTTCATCATTCCAAATAAATTGAACACAAAGATTTCCACCTTTTCATTCTGTAGTTTTATGGTTTCAGACTCAGTTCCCCATATTACCTGACTTACCACATTATTCCTTTTCCTCAAACCTTGTTAGTCTCTTAATTTAAAAATTGTGACCATTTCCTACAAAGTACTATTTGGATTCCCATTGTGGACCATTCTACTGTATTCCCAAAGGGATTTGATATTGTTTGTTCACACTTTAATTCCAGAGTGTGGTTGGTAGAAAACCTACTTTTATTTTACCTCAGCCAAAAGAACAATGCAGGAGTACATGATCATAAGAAAATGGTCTCCATGTTTGCAGACCATTAACTAAAGCACATCCATTCTCAGTTCAGCTTTCTCTATTAATAAAGCCCATTACGTAACCTGGATGATTCTTGCTTGTAGATGTCAATGATATTTTCTACCAGGAGATTTCTCTGCAGGCCATAAACTCCATGGCGATCCAGTACTACTTCATGTCGGCAGGAAGGACAGCGAAAGCGACCCCCTGAAGGCACTGTCGTGGAGCCTCTTGACTGCCAGAATGGGTTAGAAGCCTGGGAATTACATTCCAAATGAAAAAGTGTTAAAGAGCCCTCAAAGAGTATTCAGCTACATAGTGTGTTACTCATAATCCTTTGCCTTTTGTCAACTTTTCTCTTTTTGTAGATTTTCTTCTTTGTTAATTTTTACTTCAATGGAACCATGCAGTTGAATACCAGTGTTATCATCCACAGGTCAAGCAAGGAGAAAGATTTTTTTCATTAAAAAAGGGATGTGCTGAACTTGAACATATTTTCTCCCCCTCACTATATTTGTGATCTGACATATTTTCTTTTCTCACTTCTCATTCCCTGTGTCCCTTAATGTGTAGTTCTGCCATACAAGCAATCTCAGGCAAAGCAAGCCTAAAAATATTAAAACTGTCTTATCAAGAATATGTTTCTAAAGATTAGTTTGCATGGACTTAAAATGTTCATATGTTTACATGAAATATAAATACATTAAGCAGCTACTGAAATGTTCCAATTAATTAATATTGCATGAATGTTAATAACTATACCATGGTCAAATTTTGGTAAGTTCTGAAACACCTACCTGGAAAACATCATTGGCACATTTTCTACACAAGTTATGTTGACATGGTAAAATCACAACCGGTTTTGTGAACATTTCCAGACAAATAGGACAAATAAGTTGTTTCTCCAAACTGTCCATTGTCTGCGCGCCTCCAAGCATTGGTTTGAATCCTACTGCAAGGTTCATCCCCAAAATCAAGAGATTCACTCAGTTAGGTAGAATTTATTTTTTCCTCTCTCTTCAGAGCTCTGGTTTTCCTACCCTGTGCTCTCAGCTGAAACATCAACTGTCAGGCAGCCAGTTAAATTTAGAAACATTTCACATTGCTTTTCTTTTAACCCACAAGTCACATGGACTAACAGTTGTGGGCCCTGCATTCCTCATTCCATATTTATCTCCTGAAATGTGAGACTGAGATTTTGAAGAGCCATTTGTTGGGCAGCTCTTTCCTTCGTCAAGTGATGTTTAGTCATGCAGTATACTACAGATTAGATTAAGTACCAAAACAAAATTGAATGCAACTCAAAAGTTTCTGAAATCAACTCCCTAAACTAAGCTTTAAATATAAAACCTGGAGTTAAGTCCAATGCAACTTGTTATCCTATATACAGCATTTTTTTCTGCTCAACAATATTGAATATATACACATTTATTGAATATATTGAAACTTGTTGAATATATACATTTGCTTCACTTTGCAACATTAACCTGATTTCATGAATAATCGATGCACAAAACAGGTGAAAGGTTTGCAAATTAGTTAATTAGGAATTACAGTCCTTAGACTAATCAACTGAAATCATCAATTAACACAATGATGACATCACAATTAAGATGGGTATAAATATGTAATGAGAAAAAAACAATACCTACCAAAGCAATGCCACATCTCTCAAGAGAATGTTATTAACTACTCATTTTTCATGAAAGACTGCAATGCCAAATGATAGGAATGGTTGTCCCTAGCAAATGCTAAGAAGGATTTCGCTGAAAGTAGCATCGAAGGAGGAATGACATGCTGGTCTGATGCACATAAAGTTCAACTATTTCCAAAACATATAAGTAAGCTATTTCTTGCGATGGGCAGTCTCCTTAGGGAACCGGATCTCTCCTAATTAAATCTAACTTCACCTCCTCTTCAAAATCATCCAACCTTTACTGTCCTTAGAATTAGAATATCCATTATTAACACATGTACTCAAGTATAGAAGTAAAGGAGTACAGTGAAAAGTTTTATAATGTCACCTCTTATGGTGCCATCTTAGGTACAAGTATCTAGGTACAAATCTTAGGTATAAAAGAGGAATAAATAAGTAAAGTAATTGCATTACTTTACAGTGTTTAAAAAATAAGTTAGAAATAAGATATAGTTAAAAGATTTATATTACAGTCAGATAAACAAATTACAAATAAACATTGCATCACAGTAGCTCAACACACAGGCTTCCACACGTGGTCTGACCACCTGCACTAGATTCCAATCCAATAACCATCCTGCTCATTTCTAAACCTTTAGTTCACACCACACCAGCCCTCAGGTGCTCAAAGGTACGTTTCCTTTGAGACTGCTTACCTGAGCGGGCCTTCAACCGGAACTCACTCTGCACGTCAGTGCTTCATTATTTATATGCTATTCCTTCACGTCTTCATCTGTAGATAGGAAATTAGGTTCCACATAGGTTGATGGCATCTAGCTCTATCTTTCCACCACTTTTCTCTACATTGCCAATGACTATGCTGCCCTTATAAATTATCATTCCATATCCAAACATCTTTTCCTTCCACAATCCTTGAGTACACATTGCTGTTCAAATCTGTGCTCATTTTCTCCAACACTCCATGTTTGATAATTTCCTCTCTAGCAACAGCATGAAGCAGCCTTAACACAGTCACAATTGATATTCTCTGACTGTGGAGCAGCATAAGTACATAACCGCCAAAAAAACCCCAAACCCCCCATCCTGTGCAACCTTTAATTTAACTGGCTTTACCATCCTGCTCCAATTTTTCACATTAATTATTAAGCAGGGATGGATTGCTCTTAGTCATTTCCACTTTTATCTAATTATATACTGAACATCTTCAGCAATGGAGTCTCTTCTTGACCCCAATTCTTGACACACTTTATTATTTATATGCTACTCCTTCACATCATCATTTATAGACATCACATTAGATTCCACATAGATGCCATCTATCTCTATCTCTCCATCACTTATCTCTACACTACCAATGACTATGCTGTCTAACTTTCTATCCCACATCCATATCTGAAAGGGCTGTACTTGCCTCAGGAACTCTGAAATCATCAAATTTGACACTTGCCATAAATTCCATCTCCCTAATTGATGACTGCTTATGATTCAAGTCAACTGTGTGCAACCTTGGCCAGCTCACTTGACCTTGAATTGTGCTTCTGACTTCATATGCTCTCCATTGCACTGATGATCTAATATCATCTCCATGACATGAACAACCCTTGCCTCACCATACCTTTTGTTCATGCTCTCACCTCCAAACTCAATTATTTAAACATGCTTGACTATCTTCCCCATTTTCTGCCTACTTAAGATGTTATCTTATCCAAACCCTGCTGTTAGTCTATCAGTTCACACTAAGCACTGTTTATCCCTGCTCTTTGTCCTTTATTTGCTCTCCTCTGTACAACTGGCCTATAATTTCCCATCTTCTGTCTCCCTTCCTTAAACAAGGGAGTCACAATAGCTATTCCCCTGTCCTCTGAAACAATTCACCACCACTCTGTTCAACCCCCAATTCAGTGATTCCTGAAAGATCACCACTAATGCATCCACAATCTCCTCAGCTATCTCCATCAAAATTCTGGGGTGTAATCCATCCGATCCAGCTGATTTATTCACCTTCAGACCTTCCAACTTTCCTAATACCTTTTTCATAGCGATGGCCATTTCACTCACCTCTGCCCCTAACTCTCTTGAAGTTCTGGCATGCTATTGGTTTCTTCCACTGTGAAGACTGATTCAAAATACCTATCAGACCCTGTTGCATTTCTTCGTTCCCCCTTACTACTTCTCCAGCCTAATTTTCCAATGGTCCAGTATCCACTCTTGCCTCTCTTTTACCTTTCATATATGAGAAAAAAAACTCTTGCATTCTTTCTTTTGTATTACTAGCTAGCTTAGCCTCATAATTCATCTTCTCCCCACTTATTGCTTTTTTAGTTATCCTCTGCTGATTTTGAATGGCTTCCCAATCCTCTTGCTTTCTACTAATTTTTGCCATATTGTATGTTTTTTCTTTTGCTTTTATGCTTTATCTAAATTCCCTTGTTATAGATGCCTCATCCTTAACTTAACATATCTATTCTTCCTTGGGATAGAACTTTTATTTTGTGATTTTTAAACATGTGACAAAAGCAGCAAACACAGCGCATAAATAAGCCTCGAAAATAATTAATTCTATATGAAGAGTGCAGATGATGTTTAGATCAACTACTAAATTAATCATAAAAGCAGAATGTGCTGAAAATACTCAAAATGTCTGGCAGCATCTATGGAGAGCAACATAGCTAACACTTCAGGTGGCTGACCTAAAACTAAATGTAAAACTTAGTTTATATGTCTTTGGGGCTTTTTTAATCATTGCCAAAGTTGTAGGTAAGCACGTGGCACAAAATCAGCTAAAGAACTGGATGAGATGTATGAGTGAAATGGACTTCATTCACGTTGGGTGCATAAACAAAAAAATCTTGAAAAACATATTGGAAGCATGAATGATGAAAATTTGAATAAAATAACTGAAGAGTGGCAATGGAGAAAAGAAACAACAATTGTAGAATATCAATGTAATTTTAAAAGACACAAAGTGGATATTTCTTCAAATCCACACAAATTTCATAAGCCTCTGCATACTTATTTTAAGAAAATAGTATTAAATTAAACTAGCTAAAGACAATGCAACTGTGATAATGTTTTTATTTTTTCCAGAGATGAGAGGGCACTGGCAAGAGCAAACCTTTTGCTCAACCTAAATTGCCTTAAAAATGTGCACTAATTTTATATTTTAGGAACTAAATGCTATCTAAGTTAGAGGCACACAGTTCTCACAGGCCTTCACTCTCACCACTGTCTAAAGCTGGTGATGAGCATGCTTTAAGGTTGAAGGCGAGTCTGTCTGTGTTGCCTGCCATTACTTGGAGCTTTTATCAGAAGGGAACGGTGCAGACTAAGAAGCAGCATAAGGAATGGTTGAAGGTCACTGAAGAGTGGTGACTGCTGAGAGGTCACAGCTCTCCTGAAGGTAACGTCAGGGTGATTTCACCAGAACCAGAATGAGCTTGAGTAAGACCAGAGCGAGTGCCATTCTGCCACAGAACAAGGCATTAGTTGAAGGCTGTGTAACCATCATAGAATACACATTAATTCAGCTAATAAATCTGAAATTGGAATCTAGTCTTGGTTATGGTGAGACAAAACTATCATTGATTATTCTGACAACCCATGTTGTTCATTTATGCTCTTTGGGAAAGGAAATCCACCGTCCTTACATGTGATTCCAGATGTACTGGCAGGTGACAGTTCGGCCATATGATCCTCTGTTTGTTGCTGCATTTCTAATCAGTTTTGTGTCACCATAACCAAAGGTCCATCAGCAGCCTCAGGCTCGCTCAGGGTCTGGCCTCCACAAGTTATGTCACTTAGCTGTCACAGCCCCTAACAACTGTTCTGGAGTGCCTAAGATGTGCTCACAAATTGTCACCCAAATTCTAAGCACAATCACACTAAGGTGACTATAACTCCACTGGTGGAAGGTGCACAGGTAAACTGTAATATTATCCTTAGAGGCTTCAACACTCTCTTTCTTGAGGTGGATTACAGGGTTGCAGATGACAGAACAGATCCTCCCTTTGGAAAGTGAGACTTGAATTAGAGAACACAAAGAATTAGGTTCATGTTAGTCACAATTCCACTTTTCATCGATTTCTGACATCTGTTTTCTGCCCATTGGTTGGTACCAAGCTTGTAGCTACCTCACTTGCATACTTCAGCACTCTGGTCTCAGTATTTGGTAATGTCCCAGGTGCTCTGTCCTCTGGATCATTTCACTATCACCACCTTTGCTATCATCATTATGTTGAGTCATTCCTTCACCCATCTTTATATTACGGGTTATTTTTTCTATCAAACAGAAGGGGAGATGGGTGTCTGACCTACTTATCAGAGTGCATTCTTCAGTCAGATAGTTGGACCTCCCAGGTAACCTGTTTTCACTTCCACTCGCACCAGTTTTACCGGGATGCAAATAAGAAAGGCAAAGATTGGCCCACAGAGTTTGCCTTTTAGGAAGGGAATTCTAAAGACTCATTACCCTCTGTTGAAAGGAACAGCATCTGATTTTTAAACTATGATCCCATTTCTAAATTCTCTCATAAGGGGAATTATCCCCTCCATATATACCCTGTCAAGACTCCTCAGGATCTTATATATTTCCAAGACACCCTCACACAGTGCAAGTGTTAGGTTAGCTAAACCTTCTATGGACTGCATCCAACAAATTTATATCCTTCCTTAAACAAGGAGAACAATTCTGTACACAATATTCCAAGTGTGATTACTCCAATGCCCTGAATACCTTAAGTATAATCTCCTTACTTTTGTACTTAATTTCCCATTGCAATAAATGATTTCATTCCATCTGTTACTTGCTATACCTATATATGTGATTGTATGATTCATGCACTAGCATACCCATTGCATCGCAAACTGCTGTAATCTCTAATCATCCAGATAATGTTTCTTCTTAAATTTAATCTATTTTTCTAATCAACCTGTTCAGAGATGTTATGACGCACCTCTGAAGCAGGTGGGATTTCAACCTGACCATCTAGTCGAGGAGTAGGGACTCTAGCACTGCACCACAAGTAAACCTGCCAAAAATAACAATTTCGCACCTTCTTACAGCATTCTCTATTTGCCATTCTCTTTATTTTCCCAACACACTTACTTTTCTACTTATCTTTGTGCCATCAGCAGACTTAGTAACCACACCTTCCATTGCATCAACTAAACCATTAATGTAAACTGTGAAAAGCTAAGGTCCTGCACTGATCCCTATGGCATACCCATTGTCACATCTTGCTAACCAGAAATTAATTCTTTATGTCTACTTTGTTATCAGTTAACTATCAAATCTTCTACCCATACTAATATGTTACCCCCTACACAGTTTTTATTTTCTACAATGGCACCTTATAGAAATGTAAGTACAGTATATTCACCAGCTCCACTTTATCTGCAACATGTTACATCCTAAAAGAACAATAAATTTATCGAACATGATTTCCCTTTCACAAAACTATGTTCTCTAATTACCTCAAATTATTCCAGATGCCCCACTTTTCCTACTATTTTCCCTATGATAGATATTAAAATAGTTGGCCTCTAGTTCCATCATTTGTCAGCTCACAACTCCAACAATTTACTCAGCACTACTTCCCTTTTGATTATTATTTTCTTCAGTTCCTTCCTCTCTTCCATTTCTTGATTCACAGCTATTTCTGGGATTTAACTTGTATCCTCAATGGTGAATCCTGACACAAAATATGAATTTAATTCTTCTATCATTTCTTATCTCTGTCTAGACCACTTTTGTACCCCAGTTTCCTACACCTAGGTTTTCCTTCTCTATTATATTAATAGTATCATTACATAAGAGAGTCATTCCTCGAATTTTTCTAAGTCCCCCTCCCCTCCTACGGGTCATATGCCCTTCAATATTCAGGTACCAATCTTTGTCATCTTGCACCCATAGTAATTCCATTGAATAGCATGGGGAGATAACAAAAATCTCTCATTAGTTGTGATTTTCATAATACCAATTAGATTCAGATTGGAAATTAGTGAATGTAACTGATTTATTCTAAAAGGAGGGTGGACAGAAATGAGGAAACTACAGGCCATCTAGATTAGTATCTGTCATAGGGACAATGTTAGAAGCTAATATTAACAATGCTATGTCAGGGTACTTTGAACAGTTCAAGAAAATCAAGCAAAATCAACATGATCTTGTGAACGGGCTAAGCGATCCCATAATCAATGGATAGAATTTGAGCTCTGTCATCCAACTTCACCTAGTCATAAATGAAGGCAGATAAGTAGACAACTAACAGGAGGAAGAGACTATGCAAACATTAGTATCCTTAATGATGAGTGAATCCAGCATATTATTGCACCACAGCTTCCTTCTAAAATCCCTGGTACCACATCTACAAACATTCACCCCCTTCACTTCCAACAAATAGTAGCAGTGATGTGTTCTATCTGATGCACTTCAGACATTTACCAAGGTTTCTTAGACAGCATTTTGAAAATGCACAAAAACTCCACTTAGAAAGACAAGGGCAGCAGATATTTGAAGAACAGCACCACTTGCAAGGTCTCTTTTAAGGCCCACATATATTTTCTGACTTGGAAATATATCACTTTTCTATAAGTACCCTGAGTCAATATTATGGTACTCTTGGATGTAGATTTGCTCGCTGAGCTGGAAGGTTCATTTCCAGACATTTCGTTACCCTACTAGATAACATCTTCAGTGGGCCTCAGAGGAAGCAACACTGAAAGTTCCTGCTTTCTATTTATATATTTGGGTTTCTTTGGGTTGGTGATTCATTTCCTGTGGTGATGTTATTTCCTGTGGTGAGGTCCCTTCCCGTTCCTTTTCTCAGCCTGTGTTGTTTGGGTACCCATTCTTTTTGAATACACAGTATAGGTGATTTTCCTCTGCTCTGTGTAGTTCCTCTGTGCTACAGCTTGTGTTGGCTCAATGAAATTACGTTCTGATGCATTATTTGGGTACCCAAAGTACACAGTCTGCTGATTTCTCAGCAACAAACCCAAACAAGCAGACAAAACGCGTCCAGAAACCCTAGCCACTGTCCCCTACATCAAAGACATCTTGGAAATGACTGCCAGACTACTCAGACCCTTTGGCATCATGGTAGCCCACAAACCCACTAACACACTAAAAAAGCAGCTAATGAACTTGAAAGACAACAAACAAAACAAATGTCATTTGCAAAATACCGTGCAAGAACTGTAACAAACACTACATTGGACAAACAGGCAGAAAACTAGCCACCAGGATACATGAACACAAACTCGCCACAAAAAGACATGACCCTCTCACACTAGTATCCTCACATACGGAAAATGAAGGACTGGGACAACACATCCATCCTAGGACAAGCCAAACAAAGACATGCACGAGAATTCCTAGAAGCATGGCATTCCAACCGGAACTCTATCAACAAACACATTGAGTTAGACCTCCATCTACCACCCCCTCAGAAAAGAAACAGGAAGTGACTTCACCACAGGAAATAACATCACCAACCCAAAGAAACCCAAACATATAAATAGAAAGCATGAATTTTCAGCATTGTTTCACCTGAGGTCTACTGAAGATGTTACCTAGTATGAAACATCTGGAAATGAACCTTCCAGCTCAGCGAGCAAATCTACATCCAAAACCTCAACCTAAGCTACAAATCTTCTCAAAACTCGCTTATGGTACTCTCTTCCAAACACCACAGTATGCATGTCCCTAGAACTAGGGACTGTTATGGTTCAAGGCAGCTCACCACCACCTTCTCCAGGTAGTATTGGCCAATTAGTAATGGCCAATAAATACTGACCTTGGCAGCAACACTCACATCCCTTCAATGAATTAAAAGAAGTTGATGATGCAAATTTGGTAATTTTGATCAGATAAAGAAATCAAGTTTTGAATTCTGTAGCCCTCTATAATAATTACAGATATTTTCTTTAATAAAATTGACTCCAGGCTTTGTGACCAGAATAAAGAAAAGTGAAAGGATTTTTGAGAGTTATGTTAAGCTGTGATTGACATATATAAAAATATCATTGACGAATTGAGTATTCATATAGTTGAATCTGTATTTGTAAAAGTGCAAAGTTACATTGGAAATTAACTGAGAAAATTTACACTGGAAAGATTTTGGAGATTAAGTTAAACATCATTCAAATTCCTTTTGTGACCACAGGAATGGTACACATGGGATTCAAGTGCTCAGTATTAAATAATGTAAATTGCATTCTTGTACAGATAGTATTAGTTAAGACAAATAGTTTTACACAGTTACTATTAGGAGTCAAGAGAAGGTTCACAATTTTGAAAAGCAGTACTTGCTTTTCAAAATTGTTCAACTTCTACAGATTCAACTTCTTTTCAAAATTCAACTTCTACAGATTATGTAAATTGGACATAGTTTATGAACAAACACATACGTCTTCAAAAAGACTTGCTTGCTTGAATTATTTGTACTTGATTTTTTTTCCCTCGTATTAACATATTAAAGCTAGAGGGTTCTAACTCTATTTGAAAAGTGTAAGTATCAATTTCATTACTTTAAGTAATGGCAAAGTAGACAATTGTTCACATAACTGAGAGGAATAGGTGAGACTGCAGGTAAGATTTATTCTCCCTTAACAACTGCTTCCAAGATAAGATCCTGAGCCAGAATGTAGGATTATATCTGCATGCTGAAAGAAAATTTTCAAACGTTACTTGCCACCTGCCAGCCTGGACATTGGACAAATATTGTTGCATTTGAACATGGATTGCCTATATATCTGAGTCGTCACAAAATGGTGCTGAACATTGAGCATTTATGGCGAACATCCCCAGCTCTGACCTTATGATGGAAGGAAAGTCATTGATAAAGCAGCTGAAGATGTTGGGCCTAGGACACTCTCCTGAGGACTTTCGGCAGAGATGTCATGGAGCTAAGATGAGGTATCTCCAATAACCACAACCATCCTTCTATGTGATAGGTATGACCTCAACTAGCGAAAACTTTGTTTCCTGCTTCTCAATGATTACAGTTTTGGTATGGTTCTTTGATGCCACACCTTGATTTCAAGGTTGTCACTGTCACCACACCTCTGGAATTCAGCTCATTTGTCCATGTTTAGCCAAGGCTGTAATAAGGTCAGAAGCTGAGTGGCCTGGCAGAACCCAAACGGGGCATCAGTGAGCAGATTATTACTGAGCAGGTGCTGCTTGATAGTACTGTTGATGTCATATAGAATTTAGAAGAGCACAGGAATGGGCCCTTTGGTCCACAGTGTTGTGCTGAACATGATGCCAAATAAACTAATCTCTTCTGCCTGCTCTTGGTCCACATCCCTCCATTCCTTGCATACCCACTTGCTTATCTAAAAGCGCCTTAAACACCCCTATCATATCTGCCTCTACCACCATCCTTGGCACTGCATTCCAGATATCTACCACTCACTGTGTAAAAATACTTGCCCCTCACATATGATACAGTCATACAGGATGGAAACAGACACGTCAGTCCAACCAATCCATACCAAACAGAATCGCAAACCAAACTAGTTCCACTTGCCTACATTTGGCCCATATCCCTCTAAATATTTCTTATTCACGTACTTATCTACAAGTCTTTTGAATGCTGTAAATGTACCCAGATCCACCACTTCCTCAGGAAGTTCATTCTACACGCGAACCACTATGTACAAAAAATGCCACTCATGGCTTTTTATCAATCTTTTTTCTCTAACCTTAAAAAAAAGTCTTATTCTCGAAATGCTCCACATTAGGAAAAAGACACCTTACCTATACCCGACGTGATTCTGTAAACCTCTAAGATCACTCCTTAACTTCCTATACTTCAGCAAAAAACATCCCAGCCTCTCCAGCCTCTTGATATAACTCAAATCTTCCATTTCTGGCAACATCCTGATAAATCTCTTCTGAATCCTCTCCAGCTTAATAATATCCTTCCTATAACTGGGCGTCCAGAACTGGACACAGTACTCCAAAAGAGATCTCACCAACATCCTGTACAACACCAACATATCATCCCAACTCCTATACTCAAAGGTCAGAGAAATGAAGGCAAGCATGTTAAAGCCTTCTTCACCACCTTACCTATACGTGATGTAAACTTCAAAGAATTATATATCCGAACATGGATGTAGGTTTGCTCGCTGAGTGAGCAGACTTACATCCAGAACTTCAACATGAATTACAAACCTTCTCAAAACTTGCTATATCTGAACCTCTAGAGCTCTCTAATCCACAACACTACCCCAGGCTCTATTTTTAATTATATAAGTCTTGCCTTTGTTTGTTTTACTAAAATGCAAATCCAACTTAAACTCCATCTCCTACTCTTCAGCCCATTGACCAATTGATCAAGATCTCTTTGTTATCTTAAATAAACGTCTTCACAAACCACTATATCAGCAGTCCTGGCATCATCCACAAACTTACTAACCATGCTTTCTATATTCTCTTCTAAATAATTCATATAAAATGACAAACAAAAATGGACTAGCACCAATCCCTGTGGAATACCGCTGGTCATAGACCTCCAGTCCAAAAAACAACTCTTCACCATCATTCTGTCTCTTGCCATTAAGCCAATTTTGTATCCAATTGGCAAGCTCACCCTGAATCCCATGTGATCTAACTTTACAATTAATCTATCTTAGTAAAGCATTTGACAATGTTCTGCAAGATCCAAGTAAACAATGTCTACTGCTTTGCCCTCATCAATCTTCTTGGTTACTTCCTCAAAACTCTCAATCAATCACCTATTCCTAGCAAATGTCCAAGCTAGCAAAAACAAAATAGATGAACTCAGATCTAGACTTACCTTCCAGAGGGAACCAAAAGACTGCTTTGTGTTCTATTGTAGAAACATGGCTCACTCCTACCATACCTGACTGTGCCTTGCAAGCTGAGGGGTTCTCCATACATTGCATGGACTGCACAGCATCCTTGGGTAAGGCAAAGAGCAGAGAGATATGCTTCCTAACCAACATCACCTGGTGCTCAGATGTGGCAACCCTGGCGAGCCACTGCTTCCCGGACCTAGAATACCCTACAGTAATATGCCATCCCTACTGTCTGCCGCGTAAGTTCACCTCTGCCATCCTGACAGCAGTCTACATTCCACAACATGCAGATGTGAAGAATGTCCTGGATGAAATTTACACTGCTACAAATGCTCTGGAGACAAAATTCCTCAAATCCTTATTCATTGTTGAAAAGTGTGTTGCTGGAAAAGCACAGCAGGTCAGGCGGCATCCAAGGAACAGGAGAATCGACGTTTCAGGCACAAGCCCTTCTTCAGGAATCCGCATCTCCAGCATCTGCAGTCCTCACTTTCTCCTTATTCATTGTGGCTAGCAACTTCAAACAGGCCAACTTTAAGAGGGTGTTGGAGTTGAGAATATGGTGCTGGAAAAGCACAGCAAGTCAGGCAGCATCTGAGGAGCAGGAATGGGAGGGGGAGTTGAAGTGTTCAGCAACAGGGTGGTGGGATTGGTTGGTGCAGGTGTCCCAAAGTGCAACAGATACAGTAGATCTACTATTGCAGCCAATGTGGTCTCCTCTACAATCAGAGAGACAGTGCGCCAACTTGCGGATCATTTCAGAGAACATCTCTGGGACCCTCGTACCAACCAACCTCACTGTCCTGTGGCTGAACACTTCAACTCCCCCTCCCACTCCACCAAGGACATGCAGGTCCTGGATCTCCTCCATCGCCAATCCCTAAACACCCGATGCCTGGAGGAAGAACACCTCATCTTCCACCTTGGGACCCTGCAACCACAGGGGATTAATGTGGGTTTCACCAGTTTCCTCAATTCCCCTTCCCCCACATTATCCCAGTCCCAAGCCTCCAACTCGGCACCACCCTCTTGACCATAGTCTTTCCAATATATCTGCTCCACCCTTGTCTCCGACCTTCTCCCTCACCTTCATCTACCTATTGCATTCTCAGCTACATTCCTTGTCCCCCAAGCCCCACTTACCTCCCATTTATCTCTCAGCTCCCCTGTCCCACAAGCCTCAATACTGTTGAAGGGCTTATATTTGAAACATTTTCACATCTCATCCACATCCCGCACCTCCGCCCTCAAATCCCACCCCGCCAACCTTAACAAGGACAGAACCCCCTGGTCGTTACCTTCCACCTTACCAAACCTTCGCATAAACCGTATCATCCGCTGACATTTCCGCCACCTCCAAATGGACCCCACCACCACGGATATATTTCCCTCCCCACCCCTTTCCACTTTCCGCAAAGACCGTTCTCTCCGTGACTACCTCGTCAGGTCCACGCCTCCCAAAAAAACACCCTCCCCTCCTGGCACCTTCCCCTGCCACAGCTGCAAATGTAAAACCTGTGCCCACACCTCCCCCCTCACCTCCATCCAAGGCCCCAAAGGAGCCTTCCACATCCATCAAAGTTTCACCTGCACATCCACCAATGTCATTTATTGTATGTGTTGCTCCCGATGCAGTCTCCTCTACATTGGGGAGACTGGATGCCTTCTTGCAGAGCGCTTTAGCGAACATCTCCGGGACACACCCACAATCAAACCCACTGCCCCGTAGCCCAACATTTCAATGCCCCATTCCACTCTGCTGAGGATATGCAGGTCCTGGATCTCCTCCACTGCCACTCCCTCACCACCCGACGCCTGGAGGAAGAGCACCTCATCTTCTGCCTTGGAACACTGCAACCGCAGGGCATTAATGTGGACTTCACCAGTTTCCTCATTTCACCTCCCCTCACCTTACCCCAGTTCCAACCTGCCAGCTCAGCACCATCCTCATGACCTGTTCTACTGCCAATCTTCCTTCCCATCTATCTGCTCCATCCTCCTTTCTGATCCATCACCTTCATCTCCACCTACTCTTTGCTACCTTCTCCTCAGCCCCACCCCCTCTCATTTATCTATCCACCCTGGAGGCTCCCTGCCTTAATTCCTGATGAAGGGCTTTTGCCCGAAACATCGATTTCCCTGCTCCTCGGATGCTGCCTGACCTGCTGTGATTTTCCAGCACCACACTCTTAACTCTGATCTCCAGCATCCACTAGTGGACCGAATACCCTGTACCACTACAACACAACCATCACAGACACCTACCACTTCATTCCCCATTCCACATTCCAGAAAATCAGATCATAACACTGTGTCCCACCTCCCAGCTTACATGCAGAAGCTGAAGTGGAGAATCCTTCACAGAAAGTAGTACAATGCTGGTCTGAGGCAGTGAAAGAGTTTCTCCTGGACTGCTTGGAATTGGTGGACTAGACCACACTCAAGATCCCTCAGTGGACAACCTAGATGAGTACACATCACTATCAAAGACTTCATTAACAATTGCGTGAAGGACTGCATGCCAAAGAGGTCAATCCAGTATTCCCCCAAACTGGAAACCTTGCATGAACTGGGAAATCCACTGCCTACTGAAGACCAGGCATGCAGCATTCAAGTCAGATGATCCAGGTCTATACACAAAATCGAGATGTGATTTCCGCAAAACCATGAGAGATGCCAAGAGGAGGTACTGGACCAAGTCAGAGGCCCAAACCAACCATATGGACACCTGTCACATGACATAATGGGAAACAAAATGGAGCAGAGCCAGACAGCAGACAAAAACACATCCCTCCCTGATGCGCTCAATGCATTCAAGCAAAATGCCAAGGGCACGGAGTCACATTTCCATGACGCACCTGTTCTCTCTATCACCATTACAGTCGTCATAGAGATGTACAGCACAGAAATAGACCCTTTGGTCCAATTTGTCCGTGCTGACCAGATGTCTCAAACCATCTAATCCCACCTGCCAGCACCCAGCCATATATCCCTCCAAACCCTTCCTATTCATATCCCCATCCAGATGCCTTTTAAATGTTGCAATTGTACTAGCCTCCACCACTTCCCATTCCATACACGTACCACCCTCTGTGTGAAAAAGTTGCCCCTTATGTCTCTTTTATATATTTCCCCTCTAACCCTAAACCTAGTCCTGGACTCCCCCAGCGAAGGGAAAAGCCTTTGTCTATTTATCCTATCCATGCCCCTCATGGTTTTATAAACTTCTATAAGGTCACCCCTCAACCTCTTACGTTCCAGGGAAAACAGCCCCAGCCTATTCAATCTCTCCTACAGCTCAAATCCTCCAATCCTGGCAACACCCTTGTCAATCTTTTCTGAACCCTGTCAAGTTTCACAACATCTTTCCTATAAGAAGGAGATCAGAATCGCATGCAATATTCCAATAGTGGCCTAACCAATGTCCTATACAGCCGCAACATGACCTCCCAACTCCTGTACTCTATACTCTGACTAATAAAAGAAAGCATACCAAACGCCTTCTTCACTATCCTATCTACCTGCAACTCTACTTTCAAGGAGCTATGAACCTGCACTCCAAGGTCTTGTTGTTCAGCAACACTCCCTAGGACCTCACCGTTAAGTGTATAAATCCTGCTCGGATTTGCTTACCCAAAATGCAGCACCTCACATTTACCTAAATTAAACTCTATCTGCCACTCCATCTGATCAAGATCCCATTGTAATCTGAGGTAACCTTCTTCGCTGTCCACTACACCTCCAATTTTGATGTCATCTGCAAATTTACTAACTGTACACCAGTCTTACTGAGAATCAACCCAAGTAAAGTGACGGGCCCAGGCAGAGACACAGGCCATGCACTTAGATCCTGTGTGGACCAGCTGGTGGAGACATTAACTGACATCTTCAACCTCTCCCTCCAAGAAACCAAATCCTCACCTGCTTCAAGATGGCCACCATCATCCCAGTAACAAAGAAAGCACATGCATTGTACCTTAATGACTACTGCCCAGTGGCTCTGACCTCCATAATCACGAAGCGCTTTGAGATGCTGGTCGTGGCCCACACCAACTCTCGCCTCCCAGCCTGCCTCAATCCCTTGCTATTTGTCTACCAATGAAACCAGTCCACATTGGATGCCATTTCCCTAGCCCTACCCTAATTCCTGGAACATCTGGATAACACAGACAGCTATGTTAGACTCTGACTCATTGATACAGCTCCACCTTTAACACCATATTCTCCTCCAGACTAATGTTAAAACTCCGAGACTTAGATCCTGGCTCTGCCCTCTGCAACAGGATCCTCAGCTTCCTGACCATAGACCACAATCAGTGAAGGTAGACAAATGCACCTTCTCCACGATAACCTTCAACACTGGTGGGGTGGAGGAAGGGGCTACAAAGATGCATTCTCAGACCCCTGCACACCCACGACTGTGTAGACAAATTTTGAATGAACACCATCTACAAGTTTGTTGACACCACCGTAGTAGGACAATATCAAACAATAATGAGTCTGAATACAGAAAGGAGATGGAGGACTTGGTGTCGTGGTGCAATGATAACAACCTCTCAATGTCGGCAAATCAAAAGAACTGATCATTGACTTCAGAAAAAAAGGGGGAGTGCACACCCCCATCTGCATCAAAAGAACTGAGGGGGAGAGGATCAAGAGTGTCAGGTTCCTAGGAATGATGATAACCAACTACCTGTCCTGGACTTCCCAAGTAGTTGCAACAATCAAGGCTGCACAGTAACGCCTCTTCCTCAGGTAGCTTAGGAAATTCTGTATGTCCATAAGGACCCTCACCAACCTTTACAGACGCACCAAAGACAGCGTATTATCCAACAGCCTGGTATGGCAACTACTCTGCCCAGGATTAAAGATTGTGGATTAAAAATTATGTGCACAGCCCAGACCATCACGGAAGCTAACCTCCCGTCCATGGATTCCATTTACACTCTCGTTACCGCAGAAAGGCTGCCACATCATCAAAGACGCCTCCCACCCCAGTAATGCCCTCCTACAACCACTTCCATGAGGCAGAAGATCCAGAAGCTTGAACAGACACACCAACAGGTCCAAGAACAGCTTCTTCCCTGTCGTATTAGACTGATGAATGGACTCTCTACCTTCAAATAATGTTGATCTTACTAATGTTGATCTTGCTTTACACACCTCCTGTGCAGTTGTAATCTGTATTTCTCACTCTGAGCATCTGTAAGCCCTTGTCTACTATGATCTATCTGTACTGTTCACAAAACAAAGCTTTTCCCTGTACTTGTAACTGCATTAAATCAAATCAAAATCAAGTCTGAGAGACACGACTCTCCATGCACAAAGCCATCCCTATCATTCTTGCCTCTTCAAATGAGGGTGTAACTACGAAGATGAACAAGGGACAGCCAGTGGATGTAGTATACCTGAACGTTCAGAAAGCCTTTGATAAAGTCCCACGTAGGAGATTAGTGACCAAAATTAGGGCATATGGTATTGGGGGCAAAATACTGACTTGGATTGAAAATTGGCTGACTGACAGGAAGCAAAGAGTAATGTTAAACGGGTCCCTTTCGGAATGGCAGGCAGTGACCAGTGGGGTACCACAAAGGTTCGATGTTGGGACTGCAGCTGTTTACGATATACGTTAATGATGTAGATGAAGACACTAAAAGTAATACTAGCAAATTTGCTGATGACACAAAGCTGGGTGGCAGGGTGAAATGTGAGGATGACTTTGACAGGCTAAGTGAATGGATGGATGCATGGCAGATGCAGTTTAATATGGGTAAATGTGTGGTTATCTACTTTGGTGGCAAGAACAGGAAGACAGATTACTACCTTAATGGAGTCAAGTTAGGTAAAGGGGCAGTACAACAAGATCTAGGTGTTCTTGTACATCAGTCAATAAAAGCAAGCATGCAGGTACAACAGGCAGTGAAGAAAGCTAATAGCATGCTGGCCTTCATAACATGAGGAATTGAGTATAGGAGCAAAGAGGTCATTCTGCAACTGTACAGGGCCCTGGTGAGACCACACCTGGAGTATTGTGTACAGTTTCAGTCTCCAAATTTGAGGAAGGACATTCTGGCTATTGAGGGAGTGCAGCGTAGGTTCACGAGGTCAATTCCCGGAATGACAGGACTATCATATGTTGAAAGATTGGAGCGACTGGGCTTGTATATACTTGAGTTTAGAAGGATGAGAGGGGTCTGATTGAGATGTATAGGATTATTAAAGGATTGGACACTCTGGAGGCAGGAAGCATGTTTCCGCTGATGGGTGAGCCTAGAACCAGAGGACACAGTTTAAAAATAAGGGGTAGGCCATTTAGAACAGAGTTGATTAGATTAGATTACATTACGTGCACACCGACCCGCCGAAGCGCAACCCACCCATACCCCTACATTTACCCCTTACCTAACACTACGTGCAATTTAGCATGGCCAATTCACCTGACCTGCACATCTTTGGACTATGGGAGGAAACCGGAGCACCCGGAGGAAACTCCACACAGTCAGTCGCCTGAGGCGGGAATTGAACCCGGGTCTCTGGCGCTGTGAGTCAACAGTGCTAACCACTCTGCCCACAAGACGTTGAGGAGAAACTTCTTCACCCAGAGAGTCGTGGATATATGGAATACTCTGAATCAGAAGGCAGTGGAGGCCAAGTCTCTGGATACTTTCAAGAAAGAGATGGATAGAGCTCTTAAAGATAGTAGAATCAAGGGTTATGGAGTTAAGGCAGGAACAGTATACTGATTATGGATGATCAGCCATGCTCATAATGAATGGTGATGCTGGCGCGAAGGGCCTACTCCCGCATTTATTGTCTATTGTCTAAATGCATATAATTCCTATTTTTCAGAGTCATTTCCAACAACTTGCCCTCCACTGAAGTCACACTCACAGGCCTACTGCTCCCAGACTTCCCATTACATCCCTACTTAAACAAAGGCACCACATTAGCCACTCCCCAGTCATTGGGCAACCATTCCTTTAAGGGGCCCCGCAATTTCCTAATTACCCAGAAAGTCCTGAGATACACAAGGTCAGGTCTGAGAGATCCATCCATCTTTATAGTTTCTAACACCTGCAGCACCTCCTCTTCTGCAGTGTAAACTGTTTTCAAAACATCAATATTTATTTCAGTATTCTCTAGCCTCCATTTCTTTCTCCACAGTAAACAGTGAAGTGAAGTATTCATATAATATCTCTGCCGGTGACCCTGGGGGTGGCGTTATGGGAGATTGAAGCCAACCAGCAGCATCGGAACAACCCCCACTCTCACTGTGAGAGAGGGGCTGGTGGCTGAGGATGACGGCCTGGAGGAGGATTCAGACTTAGTGGTGGGCACGAGGGATGATGCAGAGTCAGTCATAGAGTCATAGAGATGTACAGCATGGAAAAAGAGCCTTCGGTCCAACTCATCCATGCCGACCAGATATCCCAACCCAATCTAGTCCCACCTGCCAACACCCATCCCATATCCCTCCAAACCCTTCCTATTCACATACCCATTCACATACACATGCCTTTCAAATGTTGGAATTGTACCAGCCTCCACCACTTCCTCTGGCAGCTCATTCCATACACATACCACCTCTGTGTGAAAACGTTGCCCCTTAGGTCTCTTTTATATCTTTCCCCTCTCACCCTAAACCTATGCCCTCTAGTTCTGGACTCCCTGACCCCAGGGAAAAGACATTACCTATTTACCCTATCCATGCCTCTCATAATTTTGTAAATCTCTATAAGGTTACCCCTCAGCCTCCAACACACCAGGGAAAACAACCCCAGCCTGTTCAGCCTCTCCTTGGAGCTCAAATCCTCAAGCCCTGGTAACATCCTTGTAAATCTTTTCTGAACCTTTTCACGTTTCACAACATCTTTCCGATAGGAAGGAGACCGGAATTGTACACAATATTCCAACAGCTGCAACATGACCTCCCAACTCCTGTACTCAATACTCTGACCAATAAAAGGAAAGCATACCAAACACCTTCTTCACTATATTATCTATCTGCGACTCCACTTTTAAGGAGCTATGAACCTGCACTCCAAGGTCTCTTTGTTCAGCAACACTCCATAGGACCTTACCATTAAGTGTATAAGTCCTGCTAAGATTTGCTTTCCCAAAATGCAGCACCTCACACTTATCTGAATTAAACTCCATCTGCCACTTCTCAGCCCAATGGCCCATCTGATCAAGATCCTGTTGTAATCTGAGGTAACCCTTTTCACTGTCCACTACACCTCCAATTTTGGTGTCATCTTCAAACTTACTAACTGTATCTCTTACGCTTACATCCAAATCATTTATGTAAATGACAAAAAGTAGAGGACCCAGCACGATCCTTGTGGCACTCCACTGGTCACAGGCCTCCAGTCTGAAAAACAACCCTTCACCACCACCCTCTGTCTTCTACCTTTGAGCCAGTTCTGTACCCAAATGGCTAGTTCTCTCTGTATCCCATGAGATCTAACCTTGCTAATCAGTCTCCCATGAGGAACCGTGTCGAACGCCTTACTGAAGTCTATATAGATCACATCTACTGCTCTGCCCTCATCAATTTGTTCCTTCTTTGTTACTTCTTCAAAAAACCCAATCAAGTTTGTGAGACATGGTTTCCCACGGACAAATCCATGCTGACTATCCCTAATCAGTCCTTGCCTTTCCAAATACATGTACATCCTGTGCCTCAGGATTCCCTCCAACAACTTGCCCACCCCAACGTCAGGCTCACTGGTCTATAGTTCCCTGGCTTGTCCTTACCACCCTTCTTAAACAGTGGCACCACATTTGCCAACCTCCAGTCTTCCGGCACCTCACCTGTGACTATCGATGATACAAAAATCTCAGCAAGAGGCTCAGCAATCACTTCTCTAGCTTCCCACAGAGTTCTCGGATACACCTGATCAGGTCCTGGGGATTTATCCATCTTTACCTGTTTCAAGACGTCCAGCATTTCCTCCTCTGTAATCTGGACATTTTGCAAGATGTCACATCTATTTCCCGACAGTCTATATCTTCCATATCCTTTTCCACAGTAAATACTGATGCAAAATATTCATTTAGTATTTCCCCCATTTTATGCGGCTCCACACAAAGGCCGCCTTGCTGATCTTTGAGGGGCCCGATTCTCTCCCCAGTTACCCTTTTGTCCTTCATGTATTTGTAAAAACCTTTTGGATTCTCCTTAATTCTATTTGCAAAACTATCTCATGTCCTATTTTTGCCTTCGTGATTTCCCTCTTAAGTATATTCATACTTCCTTTATACTGTTCTAAGGATTCATTCGATCTATCATGTCTATACCTTACATATGCTTCCTTCTATTTCTTAACCAAACCCTCAATTTCTTTAGTCATCCAGCATTCCCTATACCTACCAGCCTTTCCTTTCACCCTGACAGGAATATACTTTCTCTGGATTCTCTTTATGTCATTTCTGAAGGCTTCCCATTTTCCAGCCATCCCTTTAACTGCGAACATCTGCCCCCAATCAGCTTTTGAAAGTTCTTGCCAAATACCATCAAAATTGGCCTTTCTCCAATTTAGAACTTCAACTTTTAGATCTAGTCTATCCTTTTCCATCACTATTTTAAATCTAATAGAAATATGGTCGCTGGCCCCAAAGTGCTCCCCCCACTGACACCTCAGCCACCTGCTCTGCCTTATTTCCCAAGAGTAGGTCAAGTTTTTCACCTTCTCTAGTAGGTACATCCACATACTGAATCAGAAAATTGTTTTATACGCACTTAAGAAATTCCTCTCCATCTAAACCCTTAACACTATGGCAGTCCCAGTCGATGTTTAGAAAGTTAAAATACCCTACCATAACCACCCTATTATTCTTACAGATAGCTGAGACCTCCTTACAAGTTTGTTTCTCAATTTCCCTCTGACTATTAGGGAGGCGGCACGGTGGTTAGCACTGCTGCCTCACAGCGCCAGAGACCCGGGTTCAATTCCCGCCTCAGGCGACTGACTGTGTGGAGTTTGCACGTTCTCCCCGTGTCCGCGTGGGTTTCCTCCGGGTGCTCCGGTTTCCTCCCACAGTCCAAAGATGTGCAGGTCAGGTGAATTGGCCATGCTAAATTGCCCGTAGCATTAGGTAAGGGGTAAATGTAGGGGTATGGGTGGGTTGCGCTTCGGCGGGTCGGTGCGGACTTGTTGGGCCGAAGGGCCTGTTTCCACACTGTAATGTAATGTAATCGAATCAAATACAATCCCAATAAGGTTATCATCCTTTTCTTATTTCTCAGTTCCACCCAAATAACTTCCCTGGATGTATTTCCAGGAATATCCTCCCTCAGCACAGCTGTAATGCTATCCCTTATCAAAAATGCCACTCCCCTTCCTCTCTTGCCTCCTTTTCTATCCTTCCTGGAGCATTTGTATCCTGGTACATTAAACTGCCAGTCCTGCACATTCCTAAGCCATGTTTCTGTAATTACTATGATATCCCACTCCTATGTTCCTAACCATGCCCTGAGTTCATCTGCCTTCCCTGTTAGGCCCCTTGCATTGAAATAATTTAATTTATTAGTCCTACCTTGTCCCTGCCTGCCCTAACTCTTTGACTCGTTTCTGTTCTCAACTGTACCAGTCTCAGATTGATCTCTTTCCTCACTACCTCCCTGGGTCCCAACCCCCCACCCCTCCCTCACCTTACTAGTTTAAATCCTCCCGAGCAACTCTAGCAAATTGCTATGCCAGTATATTAGTCCCCTTCCAATTTAGGTGCAATCCGTCCTTCTTGTACAGGTCACCTCTACCCCAAAAGAGATCGCAATGATCCAAAAGTGTGAATCTTCTCCCATACACCAGCTCCTCAGTCATGCATTCATCTGCTCTATCCTCTTATTCCTGCCCTCACTAGCTCGTAGTACTGGGAGTAATCCAGATATTACTACTCTCAAGGACCTCCTTTTTAAATTCCTGCCTAACTCTCTGTAATCTCCCTTCAGAATCTCAACCTTTTCCCTTCCTATGTCATTGGTTCCAATGTGGACAATGACTTCCTGCTGGCCCCTCTCCCCCATAAGAACATTCTGCACCCTCTCTGAGACATCCTTGATCCTGGCACCAGGGAAGCAACACACCATTCTGATTTTTCGCTGCTGGCCACAGAAACATCTGTCTGTACCTCGGACTACAGAATCTCCTAACACAATTGATCTTTTGGAAACCGACGTACCCCTCGTTGCATTAGAGCCAGTCTTAATACCAGAAACTTTGGCGTTTGTGCTGCGTTCCCCTGAGAATCCATCACCCCCTACATTTTCCAAAACAGCATACCTGTTTGAAATGGGTATATCCACAAAAGACTCCTGCACTAGATGCCTACCTCTCTTACCCTTCCTGGAGTTAACCCATCTATGTGACTGTATCAGAGACTTCCCCCCCCCCCCCCTTCCTATAACTGCCACCCATCACATACCTTTGCTGTTGCAAATTCCTCATTGCTTCTAACTGTCTCTCCAACTAATCCATTCGATCTGATAAGATTTGCATTCAACAGCATTTATGGCAGATATAATCTGCAGTAACCCTTAAACTCTCTTTAAACTCCCACATCTGACAAGAAGTACATATCACTCTACTAAAGGCCATTTTTGCTCCTTCATAATCTACAGACCCAGAAAATAATATCTCTTATTCCTCTGCAAAACACTTCCCCAGGTTAAATTAATAGTTATGGCTTATATTTTAAGTTACTCCAATGACCTGTTAGACTCCCTGGTGGCCCCTTCCGAGATCCCCCTCATCCCCATCGAGGAACTCTGGGATTTTATCGAGGGTACTTTTGATCACCACAATAGAGGTAAAGGTACCAAGCAAAGGTCGCTGCAAAATACTGGCTGAACTCCAGGGGTATCTAAGGTGAAGGTGCCAGCAAGGTAATATGTATAGTGGCCAGGGTTGGATGCTTACATAGCTGCATTGATGGAGCAGTGCCATCAAGGACAAACATTGGCTCCAGCAGTTGCCCCACATGTGTGGGAATGGGCAGGAAAACCTAGATGGGGTTGCATGTCGACTACGCGAACTTTCACAGGCTCATTATTCCTGGTCATTGCGGATGCCCATTCAACGTGGTTGGGCATGCATAAAGATTGTTCTGCAAACTTAGGGATGACAATTGAGAAGCTGTGAGCATCGCTCACAATACACTGAATTCCAGAAGTACTGGTCATGGACAATGGAGTGTCATTTACAGGCAGGGAGTTTGAATACCTCCTAAAGTCAAATGGCATTCGGCACATAAGAACAGCTCCATACCATCCATCATTCAATGATGTGGTGGAAAGTCCAGTCCAAACACTGAAGGCAGGCTGAAAGTAGGAGCCAACAGTGTCAATTGAGAACAAACTGTCAAGTTCCTGTCCGATTATAGGATCATCCTACTCGCAACAACAGGGATAGCTCCAGCAGAATTGCTGATGGGGAGAAGACTCCATACCAGGTTAAACCTGACATTCCCAGACCCCAGGAGGGGTAGTAGGAGGTGGAAAGGGGGCGAAACAGCAGGAGTACCAACGCTGACCACATGCTGCTGCTAAGAGAGGGAGATAATTTAATTCAGGGGACAACCTTTTGTGCTGTAACCATGGAAATGGCCCTAAATGAATAAGAGGCAAGGTTGACACGAGGTCAGATCTCAGCACTTGCAAGGTTAGAGTAGGTGATACAGTCCTGAATAAACATGAATCACCTGAAAGCTGTTATCTGCAAATGGGGCAGGAGCAAAACATACCTGGCCCCTCAGAACAGCCAGCAGGCCTGTCAGAAACTGTAGGTTTTCCCCATCTCATGTCGAGCAAACCTCAGAGTACGAGATAGATGCAGTCTTGATGTAATTACCACGGACAGAAGAGGAGTGAACCTCTCCAGAGATGCTCCGGATGCAAGAGGCAAGCTACCATCCAGCACACGTTGCCTGTGTCAGTGTCTGAATCAGAGGAACTGGACTTGGGGGTGAAAATGTTGCAGGAAAGATTGCAAGCCTTTGCAACCAGGCCTACATCCGTGGATGGGTGTGTGTGAATATAGTGATTGGTTTCCCATGGGAGACTGGTTAGCAAGATTAGATCTCATCGAATACAGGGAGAACTAGCCATTTGGATACAGAACTGGCTCAAAGGTAGAAGACAGAGGGTGGTGGTAGAGGGTTGTTTTTCAGACTGGAGCCCTGTAACCAGTGGAATGTCACAAGGATTGGTGCTGTGTCCACTACTTCTCATCATTTATATAAATGATTTGAATGTGAGCACAAGAGGTACGGCTAGTAAGTTTGCAGACAACACCAAACTTGGAGGTGCAGTGGGCAGCAAAGAAGGTTATCTCAGATTACAACGGGATCTTGATCAGCTGAGCAAAGGGGTGAGGAGCGGCAGTTGGAAATTAATTTAGATAAACGCAAGGTGTCGCATTTTGGGAACGCAAATCTTAGCAGAACTTATACACTTAATGGTAAGGTTCTAAGGAGTGTTGCTGAACAAAGAGACCTTGGAGTGCAGGTTCATAGCTCCTTAAAAGTGGAGTTGCAGGTAGATAGGATAGTGAAGAAGGCATTTGGTATGCTTTCCTATATTGGTCAGAGTATTGAATGCAGGACTTGGGAGATCATGTTGCAGCTGTACAAAATATTGGTTAGGCAGCTTTTGGAATAGTGCGTGCAATTCTGATCTCCTTCTTATCAGAAGGATGTTGTGAAACTTGCAAGGGTTCAGAAAAGATTTACAAGAATGTTGTCAGAGTTGGAGGATTTGAGCTATAGGGACATGTTGAATAGGCTAGGGCTGTTTTCCCTGGAACGTCGGAGGCTGAGGGGTGACCTTATAGAGGTTTATAAAATCATGAGGGGCAGGGAAAGGATAAATAGACAAGGTCTTTTCCCTGGGGTGGGGGAGTCCAGAATTAGAGGACATAGGTTTAGGGTGAGAGGGGAAAGATATAAAAAAGAGATCTAAGGGGCAACGTTTTCACACAGAGGGTGGTGCGTGTATGGAATGGGCTGCCAGAGGAAATGGTGAAGGTTAGTACAATTGCAACATTTAAAAGACATCTGGATGGGCATATGAATAGGAAGGGTTTGGAAGGACATGGGGCCAGGTGCTGGCTGGTGGAACTAGATTGTGTTGGGATATCTGGTTGGCATGGACGAGTTGGACCGAAGGGTCTGTTTCTGTGCTGTACCTCTCTATGACCCCCAATCAGGAAAGTCTGGCTGACCAACATAAGCAAGGGATGAGAATCTCCTCAGTTCAGGCGACTGACCCTGAGCCAATGTACTGTGCACAACTAAATAAAAAGTGACTTATGATAGGATACCAGCATCTGTACAACTATTTCAGGTATCAACCTTTATATTCAACAAAATACTGAATAAAATCAGACTCAAAACCATTTTACCTGATTCCATAATTTATGCCTCATTAACATCATGTGCTATGATGTTCCACATACTGATAATTTGACCTTTTTTTTCCAACTTTGCTGCTTTGATTTTTCAGAGCACCCTGAGACTATGTCTCGTATTAACTACCTTATTAACCAGTGAATACAAAGACACCATTTATTCTCTCAAAACTGTAAATGAAGGTACAAACTTCAAGCTTCCCTTTAACCTTCTAAAGTCTGTTCTCCTCACACCCCTTGTCATTATGGACCTTTCTGTCTAGCTATAACCCATCATTTCTAGTGTGCTAGTAATCTTTACTGTGTCTTTCCCCAACACTATTATTCATATAAGTGGATCTTTGATTTGTACACAGTATTCATCTTGTAGTTTGAATTTTTAAAAAACCGTCACGTTCTTCCATGAACCAATAATACCTCCATATATTGACCTTACTTACCTTTTTAAAGCTTTATCTCAATTGCCATCTTTAAAATAATATGTACCTGCATCCCTCGATCTTTTTATTGCTATACTGTGAACAAGCTTATCATTTAGGTAAAGGTTCTTTCAAAACCCTTTCCTGTCACACACTTTCAAAAACAGAATTGAATTTTCACATTTTACTAAGTTATATATTTCCTATAATCTAGTATTAGCAAACATTAATATTACTCCTGTGATTAAAGGCAATTAAAATACATCATTTTTGGAATATGTACCATTTTAAAAAGAGAGGCATATAGATATGGATTAGAAATGAAAGAGGTTTTTTTAAAAACAAAGTTTAAAGTCGTTCTGGAACAGTGACATTAACATAAATTTAAGGTGAAGGGTGGAAGACAAGGGGACATAAATTTAAGGTGAAGAGTGGAAGGTATAGGGGGGATGTCAGGGGTAGGTTCTTTACCCAGAAAGTGATGGGGACATGGAATGCGCTGCTGTGGAAGTGGCAGAGTCAGAATCATTGGTGACCTTTAAGCGGCATTTGGATAGGTACATGGATAGGTGCTTAAGCTAGGACAACTGTTCGGTACAACATTGTGGGCCGAAGGGCCTGTTCGTGCTGGATTGTTCTATGTTCTAACGCATCAGTTCCATGAAGCCATGTGACTACAAACAAGGGATTAAGTGTTAACAGAATAAGATGCTTACATTTTTGGGTTTATGTCAGACGTTGTCAATACATTAAAAGTGTAGATTTTGTTTTCTGCTCAGTTCAAAAAGCACCAGACTTTTAGGTGAGAAGAATTAAGTTCAGAAGTAGGTTTTAGTTTCTCTCCTAGCTGGGCTCAGTTTAGAAGAAACCAGTCACTGCAACAGCATTGTGTTCTGTAGTTTGTGAAGTTTTCAAGCCAGAGGACTTTAGGATAGAAAGATTGTTAAACTGGGAAGTTTAGCCATTAGAATTGTGAATGGTTCATGCCATCAGACTTGAGTATGAAACCTAGAGTTGCTTCTGCATTTCAAGGATGAGTAACTGCAAGGAGTCATTTAATTAGAAACTTAGAGAGGGACAGGAGCACACTTTCTCTGGATTTAAGTCCAGTTAACTAACATTAACTAAGACAAAAAAAATGTTTAATCAAACTAGGTTTCATTTTGGGGGTTTAACTTGTACAGTAGTACTATCAGCTAGGGTCAATAAATTCCTGTTTTAACATTCAAAACAATTTATATAAATGACAGAAAAAAAAACAGACCCAGCACAAATCCATGCTAATTGTCCCCACTACTCCATTGTTCTCAAAATGTTCATCAACTTCATCCATTTTCTTAATAAAATCTGCCCACAACTGAAGCAAGAGCAATTGAGACAAAAACTAGGAAATTGAAACAAACAGATCACAGAAATTACAATAGAAAGACACTCCATTTGGCCCAAGCAACCTCTTTTGATGTTTATCCTCCACACAAACTGAACTCATCCTAATCTTACATTGTTTTCTGTTTCCCATTTAACCTCTTCTTAAATGACTGAAGCTGAAACTGTCAAAATTGTTAGCACATTCCAGTACCTTAAACCCACACTGTAAAGTTTCTTTTCCCCAACTTTCATAACTGCTCCCTCATCCTCATGGGTCTTTTGCTACTTCTGCATACTTTCTGCTACCAGAGATTGCTTGTTAAAATTATAACTGTGCTTCCATTTTATTCCTACTCAGTAATCTGGAATAGATAGAATTTGGATCTGATAACTTGGAATTTTAATCTTGCTTAGTAGTTTAAATTGATAACCAAAACACCCATAGAATTTAATCTTGCCTCAGGAGTTCTCTAATACTGTAGTTCTATGTATTGCACTTTTCATTCAATGCCCATAAGACATAGGGAGAGAAGTTTGCTCTACCATTCAATGAAATCATGACTGCTCTGATAATCCTCAACTCCTCATTCCTTCCATATCCCATGACCTGAACTTAATTACTGATGAAAAATCTATTTTGCACCAAACTTCTAAAACTGCCTCTGCAAAATTCCATCCAATGTCATTGATTTCTATGCAAACTAATGGCATCTGATTAGTTTCTCTCCCTCTTTAGAGATTTTTGCATCCAATTGTGTCCCTTACCCTGCCATCTGAAAGGCAGTGTGCTTTGAGTACGTGACAACTGCTATCAGAGAGACCATCTGCCTTATATCTCAGAGCCTTTAAAATTTCTTGTACTGCATAAATCCCCTGTTCCTCTCACCAAACATTGTTTATTGACATCGTTTTCACTAATTATCTGTAGTCACCATCTTATGAAAACTCATCTCTGGAAACTGGCCTCAAAACTTTAAAATCATCATATGATCCTCCTATTTGTTATTCATCTGCTCAAGCAATTAAATTCTAAGTCTTCATGGATATGTACTCCATTTGAATATGTAAATCAAAAGTATGTCACATTATAATTGATTCAATGGCAGATCACAGTCTCTATGCTGCAAGAGAAACAGTATCTCCGCATGTATCTGATCCTCCCATTTTAATGGTTTGAAATTCTATGACTTAGATTAGATTTAATTCCCATGGTTAAGTTCTTTATCATGAAAGAAACTGGAATAGATTTCTCAGGAAGGTAGAAATAAAATTCCGACATCATTTATCAATCAATGCTTTAATTAATGATCGAAGACAAATGTTGACAATCTTGCCAGTAATACCCATTTTCCATGAAAGATTGTTAAAGAAAAAAAATCAAAATTTGACAATTTGGAAGGGTCAGGATGGAGAAAAGAAATGCAGGAAATGGTTTAAAATCCATCAATAAGCATATTATAGACTGAATAATCTGTATTGTACTTCTGAAAAATTAGTTAAACCATGACACATACCAGCCAATAATCTTATAAATCCATATTTATTAACAAGCCATTCATGAGAAAATTGTACAAAATATATTCTGATCACATTAAATCCAAACATAGCCCCCAGTCTAGATTCAAGTTATAATGTCACTCAGTTCCTAATAAATGAAATTCACTATCCCTTTATATACTGAATTATGCAGCTGAAAAACACCCCAAGCCCTCTGATTATTAAATACAACTTAATTTCCATGACAGTGGACACTTCTCATTACAACACTGAAGCAACATAAATCTCCCTTAGACCCTTTGATGGAGATGTATATGTAGACAATGAGACAGCAGCCTTTATCTACATTCAGTGACATGATTTAGTTTTCTTTTCTTTTTAAAAACACATGATTTTTTGAAGTGAACAACAGAAACTGTAACTCAACAATTTAACCTCTTCTAGAGTAGCTTTCCCACCATTTGAGGTGTTATGTTGGATACAATCAACATAATTATAATGATATACTGCCACTATATAAATTTAGTTATTAATTTTCTTTCCCAAACAGCAATCTTCCTAAATAGCTTCACTTCTTGGCTTACAAGCTGATTTAACCACAACTTACTATGTACAAGTGAAACAGTTCCCAAAGAATTTAGCTTAAGTAAGCTAGAAAACAGTTTTTTTTAAAATCGGACTTTTAACATGATTTACTAAAAAGAAGCTATCTAATTTTATGAAGAGCTCAACTTTCCAAAAATGCAACTATTTGGCAAAATTCGAAGTAGACAATATATAATTTGATGAACAGAACAATATGGCATATGCTGTTATACACTGGGATTTCAAGAAAAAAAAACTCTACATCAGACTAAACTTGCATTTCATTAGTGATTCAAAGCAACAACTAAATTTGTTTTGCATAAAAATTTGAAATCAAGTTTCAAAACTACTTACACAATATTTTATATACCGTTGAGGAAAAACAATTCCAGTAATCAACAATTTAACCTCTTCTAGAGTAGCTTTCCCACCATTTGAGGTGTTATGTTGGATACAATCAACATAATTATAATGATATACTGCCACTATATAAATTTAGTTATTAACTTTCTTTCCCAAACAGCAATCTTCCTAAATAGCAATTCCCGCCTCAGGCGACTGACTGTGTGGAGTTTGCACGTTCTCCCCGTGTCTGCGTAGGTTTCCTCCGGGTGCTCCGGTTTCCTCCCACAGTCCAAAAGATGTGCAGGTAAGGTGAATTGGCCATGCTAAATTGCCCGTAGTGTTAGGTAAGGGGTAAATGTAGGGGTATGGGTGGGTTGCGCTTCGGCGGGGCGGTGTGGACTTGTTGGGCTGAAGGGCCTGTTTCCATACTGTAAGTAATCTAACCTAATTAGCACAAGACGTTACATAGATACTACTGAGCAAACTGTGTTGAGTGCAATTCCAGAAATGCTGTGCCAAAAATGTTTTACCTAAACAAATAGCTCTAAATGCTTTAGAAGGCAACAAAGTAATTTACTACTGCCAGTTATTTTAGTAATTCTAGTAATGTTTACATATTTATTCGATTGTGGACAATGTCTGAGAATACTAGACAGTGATTATATTATACCAGCTATTTTTTAAAAACATTTCAGATATTACTAACTTTGAAGACAAACATGAAGACTAATAAAGTTACAAAATACATCAAAATTAATTGAGAGCACTATTGCACGTGATCTGACTTTCAATTCCAAAGGCAGTAAGTTATGAATTCATGATTTGATTTATTTTTGGCCATATTTGCTAGAAAGAGGAAACTTATTTTTTGATCCTGCCTCATTCTAGAGTACAGATATACCTGCAGAATTGTTCTGGTCAGACAGCCTGGCTTCAAATTCCATCTGTAACAATGAAACAAGTTCTATGTCTGCATGTTTTTCATGTAGAGATAGGTTCAAGATGTAGACTTTTAATGTTGAGCACGCCGACCCCTAAAAATTACTTAAATTCCACTGGAGTTACACTCCATTTGACATTAAGGCAAAGCATGAATGCTTTTTCACGTGATCTAATTTTACTGCTACCTGAATTGGAGACAGAATCCAGCACTGGACTTATATTGCCTGGCTTTTCATTTGGTAAATATATTTGTACTCAGAGATAACAGTATACATTTTATAATATTTCATATCCCAATGCAGGACTGGGCATGTTTTAATACAAAGTATACGCTGATCCATTAACCACAGATACACTGTGAAAATATATTCCTGCTCTTCAAACTGCCCATCATCATTTTATTTAAATGGCAGCATTGGAGGGTGATCTAACATTTACTGCTGCAGTTAACTTGTGTGACTTTGCCATCATCTCCCATGAATGATGAGGCCATTTTTGATAAGCAAGCAGAGTTTCTTTCCCCCTTTAGGGGGAACACCCTCCACTAAAAATCTAAGTTTTCCCTGTCATTATTAATTTCCACTGGTGAGCACATTTTTTTTTTAAGATTCCCTACAGTATGGAAACAGGTCCTTTGGTCCAACAAGTCCACACTGACCCTCCAAAGACCCATTCCCCTCTGACTAATACACTTAACACTGTGGGCAATTTAGCATGGCCAATTCACCTGACCTGCACATCTTTGGACTGTGGGAGGAAACCAGAGCACCCGGAGGAAACCCACGCAGACACGGGGAGAATGTGCAAACTCTACACAGACAGTCACCCGAGGCTGGAATCGAAGCTGGGACCCTGGTGCTGTGAGGCAGCAATGCTAACCACAGACCCACCGTGCCGTGTCCTTAAAGACAGAATTTTCTTTCAGGGAATAAGCAAAGTCCAAGAGGTTAGGTTGTACTGCTGGCATGGATTAAATCATTTTTTCCCGCAACATCTTATTTTAAGCTGAGGTTTTGTTGTAAATTTCCAAGAAAAATTCAATTTGGATTTCTAGTGGATGAATCACTAAATGTATTGCTATGAGAACCCTCTTACAATGCAATAGAAACCAGTTTCCAAATTTAGTTTTATCAGTTAAATCTTGATCATAGATTTTCCTTGCAGAAAACTTTCAAACAAATGTAGATGCAGAATTCATGCATTCATATTGAACTATAAACACATATTCAGGAAAGATGGATTAACATTAAAGTTAAAGAGATGAAGGAAATCAAATCGTGTTTTAATAACTTTTTTTTGCTTTCCTGCCTTAAAATGTTTTTGTTTTCTAATACTGTACAGATGATCCACTGATTGTTTTTAATCCATACAAACCAGAACTTCAATCATTTTTCTCAGTAGCATTTCCCTCAATTATATTTTAAAGGGCAAATTCTTAGGCGATACAACATTCAAAGTCGGTTGTACCCTTTATAGTTTACAACAATGTTTCAACAGAAATGTTCAGTCCAAAGGATGATTCAAGCATAGGCAGGATAAAAATCTATTTTATAAAAATGATGTACCACTTTCTTATGCCAATTATTTGTATGAAAATTAAATTTTAGGACAGGAACAATCCACAAGTGTATGCAAAATCTTCTCAGATTTTAAAATAGTCAAAGATTCACTTAGATTTGGTTGAATATTCTGACCATGTTATTCAGCTGTGCTAGACAACATTTTCATATAACTCTAACCCTATCTTCATAGAACCCCTACAATGTGGAAACAGGAACTTCGGCCCAACAAGTCCACACCGACCCTCCGAAGAGTATCCCACCCAAACCCATTCCACTACATATACCCCTGACTAATGCACCTAACCTACATACCCCTGAACAATATGGGCAATTTAGCGTGGCCAAATCACCTAACCTGCACATCTTTGGATTGGAGGAGGAGACTGAAGCATCCAAAGGAAATTTACGCAGACACGGGGAGAATATGCAAACTCCACACAGACTCGCCCAAGAGTGGTATCAAACCCAGGTCCCTGGTGCTGGGAGGTAGTGTGCTTTTAAGAAACTATGCTTTTAAAAAGTAGGTTGAGTAAGATTATTAAATTAGACTTTCATTACCAAATTAACTTTGCATCTTAAACTTGAAATAGCAGTAATTAATAGTGCTGAAATGTTAAAGTAGATTTTATCCACTACGAAGAGATAAGATATAACATGTGTCTCAGCATAAAACATCTGATTTCTGTTCGAATACACTACAATTGCACAAATATTAATTTTGTAATTGCTAAGAAAGCTGCTGGTGTAATCACTGCATAACGTGTAAATTATGCTACAGGGGTATCAACATTAACCCTTTGTTCCTGCGATCAGAGAAATCTAAACTGTTGACAAATTAACAGCTTTAACCTGCAGGACATGTTAGAGGATAACCAATATTGGGCAAAAAGTGTCATACATTGTCCATCTACAGTAATGACAATCACGTGAAAAGCACACACTTTGGAAAAGTGATTTACATAAATTTGTAAGATGACAACATTAAAAGAATTAATTCTGTTTTCATACAGTATTATACATTGATGCAACTCTGTGGTATTGAGCCCCAAACAATGCCAAACAAATACCCATGTATGTCTTTAGTTATGTTTATTTACCTAATCGAACAGGTTTTCCAAATAATTCTAATTCAATGCTAATTTAAATATTCAGAGGGTTAGTAGACTCGTTAAGAGTCTTGCATGTGCCTATTGAAATACTACCCATGTTCTGGAATAGATCAGAAATTAGAAAAATGCAAATATATAAAAGTTTTCACACTATGTTCACATTTATATATGGCATACTCTTATCTGAAACCTGGATTAGTCAGTGACCTCAAGAAATTTCAAGTACGTAATAAAAATATTTTGCTATAATACACTACACCTTTGAAAATCTCTCTACCAGATTAAGTCTGTCTCAAAGTGTATGACAGAACAAATTCCATTACACTATTAGCTGTAAACATGTACTTTAGAAAATACACAAGTATGAAAACTTTATGCACAGTAGGAAAATTATACAGTAAAATGACTATTTCAAATAAATGTAGCATACAGGTTCTAATATTTACAATTACATAGACCAACAAAATGTGGCCACTTCTGTCAATTATGTTGCATGCATCAATTAAATATGCATGTCATGATTCCTGGAGGAAAAAGGCTTGGCATACACAATGACTACTTTGAGCCAGAACAAAAGCTTGCTTTGCAGGATTCCATTTTAAAATCTTTTATAGTATTGTTGTTTACCCACAGTTTACAAGCAATATAAAGATTTAGTTAATTTTGATTTGAAATTATTTAAAAAATGGAATTTATCAATGACACATCATAGCAGCCAAATTCCTCCTTTTAAAAAATGTTAGTTTTGATTAGGCAGGATATGATCTATTTTCTAATTTCACTATTATTTCCAATGACATATTATTTTCATTGACTACTGTAGAAAAATTCAAGAATCCAGAAATATGTGCACTTGCCATTGAACATAAGACATTTGCAAAATTTGCCCATGTAACAAAGGTCATCAGTACTGGTAATTAGTCACGACTACAAGCTCAAAAGAAAAATCATTCTGGAGTCAGTGGTTCGCTAAAACAAAATTTTCTCACTCAGCCGTTGCCAGAACATTTTAGAGAAATCCACTTTCACCATTTGTTAAAAGGATAGAAGAAAGACACCCTAAACACAAAAATGAATTAGCCCTGTATTTGTAAAGTTAAATTGCATGGTATGTATTAAACCGTTGTTGCTGGTTAGTGATTAATAACTTTAAATATTACTCTATGGTTATTTTCAGTTTTGTGAAAGATTTAATGTCAATAGGTGTGTACAGCAGGTCGACGTGATGTGCTTAGTGTGCAGATGGAGGAACTAACTTATTTCTTGCTTTTTGTATGCTAATATGCTTCTCACTTTTAACATACACTACTGGTTAGCAGCAAGTCAGAAAGGAGATCTGAAAGTGCTAATCTCTTTGTGTTGGTCCACAGCCTTTATTTGGCAAATCTATGTGGCACAAATGGAACCTGGGAAGCGTCTGGCCTTGAGTTAAAACCTCAGAAAATGGAGGATATTTGGCCCCCAGAACGCAGCATGTAGGTCCAGTGTGTGGACACATCATGCATTTTATAAACTAAACACCCAGCTTTGGACAAATAGTTCCATAGGTTTGTGCATACCTTGGGAGAGATAAAGGTTAAGAGAGTAAACCCTGAGAAAAAAAAATCTGGAGCGAGGCCAAAAGTGAATTGGTGCCCAAGTCTGGCAATTCCAGCAAATGGTGTGAAATGTAGCTCTCTGCATTCCTTTAGTCCCAGCCAAGGAAGTCAGGGGAGATCCTGACCCCTGGGCCTCCATAAAATTTGCTCAGGCTTGTGCCCTAAAGAGGGCACTCCAGTTTCAATAACACAGAATTGACCATCAAGATCCCACACCACTGTCTCATAAGACAAATGCTTGACAGAGTGATAAATTCAATGTCAGGAAATCAAAAATGGATCTACATATTCAATTGTACAATTTACTTTGAAAAAGACAAGGGAGAGAAATGAGAATGCAATAATACATTAGCCTGAACAAATAAACGATTATTCAAAACTTCCAATAAATTAAAATTCTGTTAATACATAGCAGCACGACGTACACAGCTAAATGTACTGCAGATTTAAATATTGCTCATCTTCAATGCCTAAGAAATTTAAATTTTTGGCCAGATTATATTTTGTTTTGAAGCACTGAAGTGAATCTTACAACTACAATTTAGTTCATAACAATATTTCCAAAGAGAGTGGATTACACCTTCCCACATACAGTCCTGATAACTACATATACTGAGTTAAAAAAGTATATACCCTATTTGGCACAAAATTTCTATCAGGAATCAAAAGTGCACAGTTGTACAGAGTTCATTCTTATTAGGTCAAAGCCATTTTTTCAAAGAAGGATTCTATGGAACAACTTTTCAGCGAATGTGCAAAGGTTTATCACCTGACGAAGGAACGATTTTAATATAAATTAATTCCAATAGGTTGCAACATTCAAATAAAAAGCATTTAGCTGATCAAATCAAAAACGTGTTGCAGTTGCAAACCTGTTCTAACCTACATATTTTACTTCCTCCATACAATGAAGGAACTTCTTTCTAATCCACTAAAATTTAAATATTCAAGACATCTACTATTCCCAGAGCAAATCTGCTTTGGTTACCATTTTGCACACACTTCAGAAGAGAATTAGCTTTGGTGTTAAACGCAATAAGAATGCACTTTGTCCAAAAAAACATGTACAATATATCATGTACAACATCCTTTTTTTTCCAAATTAGTAGTGTTTTACCAGTAGCTACTGGAGTAATTTGAAAGCCTAAATCAGTGCAACTTGAAATTACTTACCATTTTTAATCACTTACAAACTCAGACATCTGTTTCAATGGAATGAAGATTGAAGTACTAAAGATTTCAGTCCGATAAGACTTATTACATAGCTATACTTGTTTTTAAAAAAGGCTGGAGGAATAAAAAAAAGTCAAGTCATCCTTTTGTTAAAATAGATTATATCCCGTAAGATGTTTCAGTTGTTCTGTAGTTGGACATAACACAAATGTAGATTGTATAATACATTACAATACAAATTTACAAATGTGTTGGTTGTGTGGGCATCCTTCAAAAAAATTGCAAACTATACATTACATACATGTTTCATTAAAATTAATTTTCAAAATCCTGTGGTTAAAAAGAATTTTCAGATCCTTTGTTTTCATGTATCGCTTCTGTAGGAAGACATTTGGTCTGAAGACTGCTAAGTTGATCCAGATTTGGGGGATTCTGGCTGTGGCTGAATTACGATTGGGCTATTTACACCTAGAAGGGAAAACAAAAGTGTTAAAACAAACGTGCCCAGCATAAAATGCAAAATCAGATACACTGACTTAAATTATCAACCAAAACTGTCTAATTAGATTCAAAAAAATAAATGTTCCAAAAGTCAGAATCCTGCAATTTGTGGTTCTAGATATTTAACATTTCATTCATCACACAAGGAAACAATTGTCTGAAATGGCTCTGAATTACGGCCAGCATTATGGTTGTAATTCAGAGTCACACAGTCATACAGCACAGAAACAAACCCTTTGGTCCAACCAATCCATGCCGAACAGAATCCCAAACTAAACTAGGCCCACCTGTCTGCTCCAGGCCCATATCCCTTCAAACCTTTCCTATTCATGTACTTATTCAAATGTCTTTTAAATATTGCAATTGTACCCACATCCACCTCAGAAAGTTCATTCCACACAAAAAAAAACTGTGTAAAAGATTTGCCCCTCATGTCTTTTTAAAATCAAAACTGGACACAGTATTCTGGAAGAGGTCTCCTGTACAACCTCAATACGACTTGCCAAGTCCTATACTCAAAGGACTGAACACAAAGCATGCCAAATGCCTTTTTAACTGTCCTGTTTGTATGTGATGCAAACTTAAAATTATTTACCTGAAACCCTAGGTCCCTCTGATCTACAACAATACCCAAGGCTCTACCATTAATTGGATAAGCCCTACCCTTGTTTGTTGTACCAAAATGCAATATCTCGTTTTTATCATTGTAATTGATCAAATACTTCAGCTATTTCTTCTGCAAATTATGGCAAATCAATTAAAATTCCAATTGCTTATGTAGCAATTGTTATTTAAGTATTTTTTTGAAATGGGGAAGAGAACATAGTTGCATTTAAAATTGTTATCTTGTTTCCCATATATCCTAAAACATGGCACACACTACCTTTATTTTGAAAAGCAATGACTGTTAAATTGACAAAGTAAGACATAAGAGGAAGTGAAAGTAAAGAAACTAATTTGAAATATTGGGTAAACTGTGAAAGTCAGGAAAGCCTCAGGAATAAATCCAAAATTACACATTTTTAACCTGCAATTGTGAGTGCATTGGTACACAAATAGCTTGAAGAGAAAAAAAAAGCTGGATTTGAATGGAACATATTTAAAGTATATAAGCTTAATTAAGCTTAATTTGTAATTGTTACCAAATTAACTGGAGTGAGAATCTGATACCTAAAAGAAATATCATACACAGCCCTAATTATTTGCACTTCTGTTAAGCACCCAACAACATTCAATAGAAAACAAAGAAATTGAAGGCATCAAAAGCATAGATGGGACAATTTTAACCTGACCCTCATGAGAATGCAACATCTGCATGTAAGAAGGGTATGTCATAAAACTGTTAACATGGCATATCAAGAATATGCCATTTTGATTTTAAAAAGTCATTGGTATGATGAGACTGCAATCAACAAGCTGATAGAGCATGTTTTTAAACAAAGAAGCATTATAATATCATTGTTTAGTTTATAAGGTAGAGGGATTAGTGATGGTAGGAAGCAGAGGGTAACAGTGGATGGATGCTTGACAGATCAAAGGCCTGTGACTAGTGGAGTGCCTCAGGGGTCAGTGCTGTGCCCCCATTACTGTTTGTAATCTATATCAATGATTTGGATGAGAATGTCCAAGGCATGATTAGTAGATTTGCAGATAACACTAAAATAGAAGCCATCATAAACAGCGAGGAAGATTATCATAAATTGCAGCAGGACCTTATCAGCTGAGGAAGTAGGTCAAGAAATGGCAAATGGAGGTTAATATAAATAAGTGTGAGGTCTTACATTTTGCAAAGTCAAAATCAAGGTAGGTGTTTCATGGTAAATGGTAGGACCTGAAGGATGTGATGGAACAGAGGGACCTTGGGATTCAGGTACACGGTTCTCTGAAAGTGGAGAGTCACAGGTAGACAGCGCAGTGAAGGAGGCTTTTGACACACTGGCTTTCACCAGTCAGGACATTGAGTATAGAAGTTGGGAAATTATGTTGCAGTTGTAGAGGATATTGGTGAGGCCGCACTTGGAGTTGTGTTCAATTTTGGTCACCTTGCTATAGGAAGGATGTTATTAAACTGGAAAGAGTGCAGAAGAAATTTACAAGGATGTTGCCAGAACTCAACAGTCTGAGTTATAGGGGGAAGTTGGATAAACAAGGACTTTTTTCTTTAGAGTGTAGGAGACAGAGGGGGCATCTTATAGAACTGTATACGATCATGAGAGGCATGAATAGGATGAATATACTCAGTCTTTTTCCCAAGGTTGGGGAATTGAGGACGAGAGGGCATCAGTTTAAGGTTAGAGGGGAAAGAATAAAAGGGAACCTCAGGGGCAACATTTTTTTTTAAAAACCCAGAGGGTGGTACGCATATGGAATGAGTTGCCAACGGAAGTGGTTAAGGTGGTATATTAACAACATTGAAAACGCATTTGGACAAACACATGGATAGGAAAGGTTTAGAAGGATATAGACCAAGTGTAGGGAAATGGGGTTAGTGTTGATGAACATTTTGGTCAGCATGGACCAGTTTGGGCCAAAGGGATGTCTCTATGCTACAGGACTCTATAACTCTAATTTAGTCTTTTCCACAACCCACTCAAAAATCACAACAGTTTTAAAAATAAAAGTCAAACAACAAACTCTGATATTCGTTTCCATGATCTTGTTACATAAAGTAGAATTATAGATAACATTAACAAATTATAGCAGTTTTTATTTAATTTCTGATTTGGGACATTTGCAAACAATGCCAAACTTCAATAATGCGAGCATAAGAGGTACAGTTAGTAAATTTGCAGATGACACCAAAATTGGAGGTGTAATGGACAGCGAAGAGGGTAACCTTAGATTACAACAGGATCTGGACCAGATGGGCCAATGGGCTGAGAAGTGGCAGATGGAGTTTAATTCAGATAAATGCGAGGTGCTGCATTTTGGGAAAGCAAATCTTAGCAGGACTTATACACTTAATGGTAAGGTCCTAGGGAATGTTGCTGAACAAAGAGGCCTTGGAGTGCAGGTTCATAGCTCCTTGAAAGTGGAGTCGCAGGGAGATAGGATAATGAAGAAGGCGTTTGGTATGCTTTCCTTTATTGGTCAGAGTATTGAGTACAGGAGTTGGGAGGTCATGTTGCGGCTGTACAAGACATTGGTTTAGGCCACTGTTGGAATATTGCTTGCAATTCTGGTCTCCTTCCTATCGGAAAGATGTTGTTGAATTTGAAAGGGTTCAGAAAAGATTTACAAGGATGTTGCCAAGGTTGGAGGATCTGAGCTACAGGGAGAGGCTGAACAGGTTGGGGCTGTTTTCCCTGGAGCGTCGGAGGCTGAGGGGTGACTTTTTTTTATTAGATTACTTACAGTGTGGAAACAGGCCCTTCGGCCCAACAAGTCCACACCGCCCCGCCAAAGCGCAACCCACCCATACTCCTACATTTACCCCTTACCTAACACTACGGGCAATTTAGCATGGCCAATTCACCTGACCTCCACATCTTTGGACTGTGGGAGGAAACCGGAGCACCCGGAGGAAACCCACGCAGACACGGGGAGAATGTGCAAACTCCACACAGTCAGTCGCCTGAGGCGGGAATTGAACCCAGGTCTCTGGCGCTGTGATGCAGCAGTGCTAACCACTGTGCCACCGTGCCGCCCACCTTATAGAAGGTTACAAAATTATGAGGGGCATGGATAGGATAAATAGACAAAGTCTTTTTTCTGGGGTCGGGGAGTCCAGAACTACAGGGCATAGGTTGAGGGTGAGAGGGGAAAGATATAAAAGAGACCTAAGGGGCAACTTTTTCACGCAGAGGGTGGTACGTGTCTGGAATGAGCTGCCAGAGGCAGTGGTGAAGGCTGGTACAATTGCAACATTTAAGAGGGATTTGGATGGGTATATGAATAGGAAGGGTTTGGAGGGATATGGGCCGGATGCTGGCAGGTGGGACTAGATTGGGTTGGGATATCTGGTCGGCGTGGACAGGTTGGACCGAAGGGTCTGTTTCCATGCTGTACATCTCTATGACTCTAAATCTCCAGTATCTCCCAGAAGTAATCAAATAGTATTGATAAGTGAGAACCCAAGCTATTCTCTTTCCAAACTTCCTCAACTTCCTTCACACACAATAACAGAAATTACTGGAAAATCTCAAAGATCTGGTAGCGGCCATTCAGAGAAATCAGAGTTAAAATTTTGGGTCCAGTGACTCAGATTTTCCAGCAATTTCTGTTTTTGTTTCAGATTTCCAGCATTCACAGTTCTTTTGGGGTGTTTTTTTTTTAACAGTAATTTCCTTTCTGGGCATGGCCAAACATGTATTCTCATCAAAACAATAAAATACTCATTGCATATCCTTGATTTCTCTCTGCTAATTTTCATGTCACTGCATTAACTTAACTTACAATGTTAGAAGCCAGATGGCATTTCCCACATAGACATTCCTTATTTAAGTTGATGCAGTCTGCTGAATTTGTATTCATTCTCTTTGCAAGCCCACTGATACCATAGCTCTATATAATCTGTGGCTCGAAATGACAACAGTTAGCAGTTTTGAAAGCTATTCTCATACAATACTGGCCAATGCAAAGCATTACCCTTACTGGAATTGGAGGCACGTAGATGCTGCAGTTAATAATGTTATGATTTAGAGAGAAAACAACAGCTACTATTGGAGTATTTTTCTACAGCAGTACCAAATGGCTTGAATTGATACTCCAGCTACTCAATCGACATTACTGAATCTCAAATAGGCAGTACTTATTGCTATTAAAAGCAGACTTCAGAATTTCTTACAAGACAGTTTGGAAAGATCAGCTAAAGGAACGAGATAATCACAGAGAACAAACAACAATAGAGAACAGTAACAGACCCTTCGGCTCTCCTAGCCTGCGCTGACACACTTTGCCATTCCATACTAAAACTGTCTTCACTTACTGAATCTGTATATCCCTCTATTCCCTTCCTATTCATGATTTGGAGGTGTCAGTGTTGGACTGAGGTGCACAAAGTTAAAAATCACACAACACCAGGTTATAGTCCACTAGGTTTATTTGGAAGCACTAGCTTTCGGAGCACTGCTCCTTCATAAAGTGGTTGTGGAGACTGCTGCCATTGTGTCTGCCTGCATAACCTCCTGTGGCAACGCATTCCAGGCACTCACCACATTTTGTGTAAAAAAACTTGTCTTGCAATGTGTTAAACAGCATGGCTTTACTTGAGTTCATGCAGACATCGACCATTTTATTGTGCTATCAAGACACATTGGAAGTAGTTTGAAATATAAAGCCCAAAGGAAACAAAGGCATTTTGAGAGTTTCAGCAATAAATGAACAGCAACAAGATTAGAATCAACTGACATAGAAGTAGATAAAAATGGTCTAACAGAGCAGATGACATAGCAAGCCTACTCTGGACTCAAATTTAACACCAAGGCTAAGAACAGTCTGGTTCAATTTAACACTGTAGCCAGGGAGAGGGAGGGATTCAGTGGCAATATCCGTCAATATTGGAGGAAATTTCTGCAAAATCCAAGATTGGATAAGCAGACAGACCATTTAGACACAGAACGACAGAGAGGGGTGCAGATAGGGTAGAGCTAGGTATCATCAACATTTACTTGGAAATAAACACCATGAGCCTAGATGTTACTGAAGTGTAGCATATAGATGGGAAAAAATGTCTACATTTACTACAAAAGTTTCAAACCTGCAATAGTTCATTCAAATTGTGAAAGTATGGGTTTCTCATGCTGAGAATCCTACATTTGAAAATGTCCAGGACTAGGGTAGTATTAAATTCAGCACTTCTTACTTTCACTAAATGCCCTAAAAATGAAAGTAGGAAATATCAAAAAGGCTACAAACCCTGAAATATGAAAACTGTTGAAATAATTTATTCTGAGAGTTTATATATTTGTCTTAAGTACTTGAAAGTACAAGGAAATCTCCGTAAAATATACTTTACAGTGTTCTTTTACCTAGGTATTTATCAATTGTCAAAATATGAAAAATCCACCCAAAACCAAATAACTGGGTCCAATTTTCTGAGATGTCAACATCACACAGGTTATCTTGCACCTCCATTTATTTTCAATGCAATGAAAGATCTCCACATTTCTAATAGGAGATTCTGATCAGGATTCCTTCAAAATTTTTTTTTTATATATAGATATTTTTATTGAAAATTTAACATGTTTTTACAAGTTTACAAAAGAAAACTAAAAAAAACCCAAGTATAAACATTGATATACAGTTAAATCTTAAATAAATGATAACCAAAATCTATCAAACAGGAAAAAATAAATACCAAGAGAAAAAAAAGACAAAACTCAACTACTCATCTAACTTACAACTAACCAGAGTGTATCGTTAAAATTCTTACATTATTCAAGAGAGAAAAAAAATCCGACAGATAACACATAAATTGAGCAATGATATACATGCTCGGAATGTGTTAACATCAGATCACAACAAAACCCGTATTTATCCAAAACATCCCGAGCATAGAGCATATAAAATTCACAAAAATAAAAGCTCTTTAGTACATTCAGATCAATATAATAAAAAAGACTATTTCTAAATAGTAAAAAAAAGTATAAAACGTATTTAAATGGAGATCTTCCCCCTTATTCCCAGGGGGCATCACTTCCTTTCCAAAAAACACATCATAACCTCTCCCAACCAGTGCCCCACCCTTGACCCAGGCACCCCACGATAGGTTAAAGAAAATTCAAGTATACTATTGAACTAGAACTAACAGTGAGTACTCTATCCCCCACCCACACCAACACCTGGATATATTTGGTAATGTTAATACCATATATGAACATACATGATTATAAAATTACAGTCTCAGCAAATAATAATTAAATATATTAATACAAAATAACAGGGGAAAACAACCCCACTCCCAAGGACAAAGATAAAATAAGATAAGGTAGCCACCTTCCCCCCATCTACATTAACTGGATCCCCTGGCCTAAAAAAGGGGAATGAAAATCACTAAGTATGAATAAATAAACCCTTCTTCCCACCCCCGGAGACAATATTAAACAGTAAGGTAATGAAAGAAAAAAAAAAGGGGGTAAACCGGGGTGGGGGTAGGGCAAAACAACATCAATTAACTCTTATAATTTGTCGAAGAGAGTCCAAAAGTTCCTTGGCCTTCTCCGGTGATCCGAAGTTATACACAGACCCTTCATGGCTGAAGTGTAGTACAGCTGGGGAGCGCAAGGAGTATTGAATGTTTAAATCCCTTAAACGCTTCTTTGCTTCATCAAACGCCTTCCTCTTTCGGACCAAAGCTGGGGAAAAGTCCTGAAATAACAATCTTGGATCCTTTATGAGTCATGGCTTGGGGATCTTTCCCAAGATTTCTGGAGGCTTCCAAGAGCATCTGCCTCACCTTATCGCTCTGCAGCCAGAACAGGACCGGGCGGGTGCGCTGGTTCGAGCCGGGCCCGCGTATAGCAACCCGGTAGGCCCATTCTACCTTTACCTGGCCTGATCCAGCCTCCAGATTCAATAACTGCAGAAGCCACTGTTCAAGGAACCTTGTAAGCTGGCCTTCTTCTTCCCGTTCGGGAAGGCCCAGCAAACAAATATTTTTTCGATGACCTCGATTCTCGAGGTCGTCAATGCGATTCTCTAAGGTCCGGACTTGCTGCTGGAGAGTCCGGACCCGATCCACGGCCGATTCTGCAATGGCCTCGGAGGTCGCGGCCTTTAGCTCTGCCCCTCCGATTCGGCATTCAATTTCTTCGATGTCTTGGCCATGCTTTGGTAGCATGGCCGAGATGAATTCCATCGACTTCGGGACTCTTCAATGAAAGCATCGATCTTCACATCGAGTTTGGAGATTATTTCCGCGAGGCTTGCCACAGTAGGTAAGTTCCCCGGGGTGGCTGTGGACGCCTCTGCTGCAGCAAGGGAGAGTGGGGGAGGGGCTCCTGCCTGCTGAGAACTGCAGGCTCCTTTCCCCATAGTCATTTTTACAGAAGACTAAACTGTTTGAATTTAGTACTAAACCACTAATTACATTAAGTAAGAATTTTTAATTCATTTGGCGAGTGTGGTGGAGGAGGGCGGCCCACTTTACCTAGGTCTTGGGAGGAGCACTATAGACTCAGACTTGCTGAGTCGCCACCATCTTGGATCTCGCACTTCCTTTCTAACAGGCCCTTCAAGCATAGCATAGTCGGGGCAAGAATATCAGCCATGGGTCTTCACTCTCTACTTTGATGACTGAGGAAAGGGTGTCGCTCCTTTTTGGAGTTGCATCATTCTGCATGAACTGCTGATGCTTTTGTTTTAATGAGGACCAGGTGCATCCAGAATTTACTTTTAGAGGAGGAAAAAGGCCAGTGGCATCCCATAAAGCACAGATATATTGATGGTAGATAAATGGAGGCAATATCCTGGAACTGGGTTCATATTACTACATAATTATATAGTAGGAATGAGGTGGCATGTATGGATGCAAAAAGGGACAGCATTGGCCACAGCATCTAGTTTAGTAATTCTGCATGGATTTCAGTGAAGCTCTTGACGTGTAAAAGATGCCTCTCTAGAATTCAGGAACCCATATGGATGCAGAGAAATTCTTTGTGTAACAGCAATTATGCTCATAGTTTCTGTTAAAGAAATAAATCCATTGTACTCCCCTATATTGCTGACGGATTTAATTTGTGGGATTTTTACAATGGGGCTTCCACAGCTTTATAGAGCAACATTGTGAAGGAAAATCTATGCATTCAAGGGCAGTTTGAGATTAGTGCCTCTCATCAGTTTGCCAAGTTTAAAGATCAGCTCTCATTCTGCAGTATGAGATCCACTAAGCAAAGTGTGACAGAGATATAGAATTTAGCTGGAAAGTAGAATTAACTACCACAAGGAACAACTGAGGGGAACAGATGCATGTACGGGAAAACTTGATAAAGATGAAGGAGAATTGAATCGATTTGATTGTCACGTGTACCAAGGCACAGTGAAAAGCCTTGCCTTGCGAGCAATAGAGGCATTTTATAGTTAAATAGCATAGATAGGTAAATAATAGATAAACAGCGGCTAACTAAAACACAGGTACAAGCGAATGCTATGGGTTTGAGAGTCCATTCAGCATTCTAACAACAGTAGGGTGGAAACTGTTTCGAAACCAGCTGGTGCGGGTGTTCAGGCTTCTGTACCTTCTCCTGTAGAGGTTGTAGAAAAGCATTGCCAGGATCTTTGAGAATGCTGGCAGCCTATCCTTGACAGCAGATAGTTTCTAGAGATGGGAGGTTGGCCTTTGTGATGGTCCAGGCTGGGTTCACCACACTCTGTAACCATCTCCGATCTTGAATGGTACAGTTGCCATACCGGGTAGTGATACACCCGGACAGAATACTCGCGATGCGCACCTACAAGAGTCGCCAATAGTATTTGCCCTCATGCCAAATTTTTTCAGCTGCATGAGGAAGAGGAGACGTCGTTTGGCCTAAGTAACCAGTGTGTCCACATGAAGAGTCCAAGAAAGCTTATTGTTGATAACCACTCCCAGGAGCTTGATACTCTCCACCCGCTCCACCTCTGTGCTGTTAATATGTAGGGGGGGCATGAATAATGTCCCACCAAAAGTCAATAATGAGTTCTTTGGTTTTGCTGGCATTCGGAGCTAGGTTGTTCTCAGTGCACCATTTTTCCAGGTCTTCCACCTCCTGCCTGTAGTCTGTTTCGTCGCCACCTGAGATTCAACAGACTATGGTGATGTCATCAGCGAGCTCGTAAATAGCATTAGTCTGATATTTGGGGATGCCGTTACTGGCATACAGCAAGTACAGTAGGGGCTCGAGGACGCACCCCTGGGTGGGGCTCCTGTGCCAGTAAAGATGAAATATTGTCCCCAGTCTTCACCAGTTGTGGCCTGTAGGTCAGGAAACTGAGGATCCAGTTGCAGAGAGTGCGGTTTAGTACGAGATCACTAAGTTTAGTAATCAATCAATCAGTCTCGAGGGGATGATAGTGTTGAAGGCTGAACTTTAGTCAATGAGTAGGATTCTTACATAGCTGTCCTTGGTGTTAAGATGCTCTAGGGAGGAGTGAAGGGCAAGTGATATGGCATCTGATGTGGGTCTATTGGTCCAATAGGCAAATTGGAGAAAGAATTAAAAGAATAAAAGATCTGAAGAAGAGTCATTGATCTCAATATTAAGTCTGTTTCGCCGCAAAGTTTATATGGGAGACTTTTTATTCACATCAATGGAAGGGAGGATATTCCAACAGTGTGAACAGGTTTAGGCAATATGTTCGGACGACTTTAATCTCAAATATCTCAATTTTTGAAGCTTTTTAAATAGGATGGAATTATACAGTAACATAAAAAGGCATGAATTAATCCAGGGTAGCTTTACCCACCCTGTGCAGAGGAATCCAAGTGGCTCAGGCCTTGCTCTTTGCCTTTAGCCGCGTGAAAGTGACTTGTTTGAGAATTTATCCTATTCTCTTGCAATTGTTAGTCTCCAATATGGCCTTATTCCCAATACTGTTCCTGTAAATCAGCTCTATACCCTTTAAGGCAGTGTCTCTCAAACATTTTCCCCCACTTCAAGGCTTGGAAATTGTCATGGTTCCACTGTGAGAAGAGACAGCGTAGTGGTGATAAGTTGTGTACACATATGCTTGTGTGCAAGTGTGTGCACACATGCATGCCTGTATCTGCATGTGCGTCTTTACAAGGTGGCAATTACTGCTTGACCTTTCTATCCAAAATTTCCAGTAATACTGCCAGTTGGAGACCCAACTTTATAACCCCAGTACACCACCAGCACCTCCAAATCATGACTACATAACTATTACCCATAATAATGCTCAACAACCCCTCTTACAACTTCAGATAACTAGATCAAGTGTGTTGAATGCAAATTATGTTTGACAGTCAATGCACATTTCCTTTTCTTAACCCATATTTTCCCAAAACTGGAAATTTGAATTAATAATCTGGAATATAATCTGTTTTAAAAAAACAAATTGGACTGTAATGGTTGGGATTACAGTTTATTAAAAAAACAACGGTATTAATTTAGGATGAATATGATTTATGGTCTTGTCACAGATGACATTACAGTTAAAGTATGGAAAAAATTAAAAATTAGGTAAGGGTAAAGGTGTAATGCGGTTACTTAAGGATGGCATGCATGCAATAGTTAGGAGATCAGGATGCAGAATCAGTTTTGGAGAAAATAAGGTATTTAAGCAAAATAAGTCACGAGTGGGGTGGGCCTGTAGCTAATGTTAGAAGGCCTGTAATGTGGAACAAAAGTACACAAGATAAAATATTGAATGCTTGTAATAAAAGTAATAGCAATAATCAGAAGCACCTTTAATAAATCCAAAGAAATAAATCAGATTGGCAGCAGACTGGATGAGTCAATAAAATGCTTTCAAGATTGTTTTAGTGCAGCACATTTTGGAACCAATCAGGGGGCTTGTTAGATCAGGTGGTATCATATAATGTGACAAAGATTAAAGACCTCAAAAGTAGAGGCATCCTTGGGTATCAAATGACCACAATATGACAATTTTACATCCAATTTAAAAGGAAGTGAATTAGGGTTAAAACTAGTATTTTAAACCAAAATAAAGGAATATGAAAGCTGAGCTAGCTGACTGGTATACTAGATTAAGAGAGATAGATCAATAGATATAGTAGAAACGTATACTTCAAATTAAAGAGATAAGAATATAAAGAAGAATTATATTGGAAGGACCTAACATCAGTGGTTAACCAAAACAGTAGGGAATCAAATTTAAAGAAAAAGCATATGACGAAACAAAGGAACAGCAGGTCAGATGTTTGGTCAGAATATAAATAATAGCAGAAATATAACTTAGTTTAATCAGGAGGAAGAAGTTAGGGTACAAGAGGAATCTAACTAGGAATGTAAAATTAGTCTGCAAGAATTTCTACAGGTATTTAGAAAAAAAAAGGAAAAAAAATGTTCACTCTCTAGAAATTTAACATGAGAAATTAATAGTCGATAAGGTGGCAGATGAAGGGAACAAATATTTTGCTTCTGTCCTCACTATAAAGGATACAAAAACCATTCCAAGCTGTAAATCAGAGAGGTAGATGGGAAGTAGAAACTCAGCAAAATTATAAATCACAAGTGATACGAAGCAAACTGACACTAAACAAACTGACAGAACTGTAGACTAACTAGTCTCTAGATCTAGATGAATTTCATCCTAGGATTTTTGAAAGAGGTTGCTAATTAGGTAGTAGACACATTAATGTTAATTTTCCGATGTTCTTTAATTTAAAGAAAGGTTTTATGGGACTGGAATGTGGCAAAAAGTAGCTACTCAAGGGAAGGATGCAGAAAGCATTAAGGTAACTTAGCTTGATGTCTTCATTAACTCTTCCCAACTTCCTCAGTTGATAATAAAGATCCAAACCACTCCCCCATCCCTACATGAAGCTACACGTTTAATGAAAATGTTAACTAGATGATCAGAAACATTTAGAAGTCGATTACAAGGCTTTCTTGAGTGTAAGAAAGCAATTTAATTATCTAATAACCCTTGAAATGATAAGTGCTTTTGTGGTGCAATTGTGTAGGTACCCCAAGGCCACCTGTTTCACTGGTGTGTAATAACTTCTCGGAACAGTCAGATTAGAAAGTTGGTTAATTTAAAAACCTCCAAAAAGATAATAAAGACAATAAGCACACAGGTATAAAAACAAAAAGGGATAGTGTCCAGCTCAAAAGATGAAAACAATAAGCAGATTATAGTTCATAATGAATAATTTTATTGTCACATATTTTAATGTTGAACATTACACAGTAAAAAGCTTTTACACTATCATGACCCAGTGCCAATTTGGAGTAATGGATCCTTCTTGTACAGCTCCCACCTTCCTTGGAAGGCAACCCCATGGTCCACATATCTAAAGCCCTCCCCAATGTGGCTCCTTGGCACAACTGAACATGTGGCTACATCTCAGTTTCTAGCCTTAGTAGCACATGACACGTGGAGCAATCCTGAGATTACTACCTGAGAGGTCCTTTTTCAAACTGGTTACATGCACAAAGCCACCTGATCTATCAAAAGCAGCTCAGGTCAAAAACTGCTGTGCATTCCAAAGTTCAAATTCCTTGTTTCAAAACTTGAAAATTGTAAGTAATGTCTTTTCTCTCCAAAATATCATTCAAGTGTAGATCCAACTAAATTTTATTGACACCTGATGACCTGCACCTCCACCCTCAAACCCCACCCCTCCAAATGCAACAGGAATAGAATCCCCCGGTCCTCACCTTCCACGCCACCAACCGCCACAAAAACCGCATCATCCACCGACATTTCCACCACCTACAAACGGACCCCACCACCAGGGATACATTTCCTGCACCCACCCATATCCGCTTTCCATAAAGACTGTTCCCTCCGTGACTACCTGGTCAGGTCCACGCCCCCCCACCCCTCCTCCCAGCACTTTCCCCTGCCACTACAGGAATTGCAAAACCTGCGCCCACGCCTCCCCCCTCACCTCCATCCAATGTTTCACCTACACTTCCACAAATATCATTTATTACATCTGTTGCTCCCGATGCAGTCTCCTTTACATTGGGGAGAATGGACGCCTTCTCACAGAGCACTTCAGGGAACATTTCCATGATACCCACACCAATCAACCCCACCGCCCCATGGCCAAACATTTCAACCTCCTCCTCCCACTCTGCCGAGTACATGCAGGCCCTGGGCCTCTTCCACTGACACAACCTCACCACCCGACGCCTGCGGAAGAACGCCTCATCTTCTGCCTCGGAACCCTTCAACCCCAGGGCATCAATGTGGACTTCAGCAGTTTCCTCATCGCCCCTCACCCCACCTTACCTCAGTTCTAAACTTCCAGCTCAGCACCATCCTCATGGCCTGTCCCATCTGTCAATCTTCCTTCCCACCTATCTGCTCCACACTCCGCTCCAATATATCACATTTCCTCCATCCACCCATTGCACTCTCAACTACGAGCCCCACCTCCTCCCATTTAATTCTCCACCTGAGGCTTCCAGCCTGATGAAGGGCTCCCGCCCGAAACATCAATTTTCCTGCTCCTTGGATGCTGCCTGACCTGCTGTGCTTTTCCAGCACCACTCTAAACCTGATGAGGTGGACTAGTTTTCAGTGTACTTTAACAGAAATGTTAAACAAAACTATCTGAGCTGAAATTATTTGATATTGGTTTCCTAGAGGTTGCCTAACTTGTATGGTCATTTAATTCTTACTGCTCTCTTGTTATGAAGGCCAGCATGCTATTAGCTTTCTTCACCACCTGCTGTACCTGCATGCTTTGTACTGACATCGCTTCTGCTACATTCGCTAAATGAGACTTTTCTTTCACTTTCTCCTGGCTTATCCAAGAACTCCTATAATCCTCTTTAAAACATACCATAAAGATGTCCACTAACCACATCGCCAGCTCAGCTATCATCTTCCAAGAAATAATGACCTTCTTATTCAGCCATAGGATTGTAATTCCATTGTTACATTTTGTGCAAAAAGCAGCCCAAATCTAAGTCTTTATTTAGCTGAAGTTTAACCATGAATGAGTAGCTTTGAAATTGGTAACTGTTAAAATGGTGCTGTAAATACTGGTTAATATGATACTTTCTCTAATAGACTTCAAAAACTTCAATAAAATAGAACTACATAATTCCAACAATGGAGAACTGAAATAATGTCATGCCAGTTGTTTCAGACAACGCTACAAAATTTTAAGAATTTATAGAATCCTTACAGTATGGAAACAGGCCCTTCAGCCCAACAAGTCCACACCGACCCTCCTGAAGAGTAACCCTCCCATTTCCATTCCCCTAACTTATTACTCTACATTTACTCCAGACTAATAACATACACATCCCTGAGCACAATGGGCAATTTAGCATGGCCAATTCACCTAATCAGCATATCTTAGGACTGTGGAAGGAAACCGGAGCAGCCAGAGGAAGCCCACACAGACACAGGGACAATGTGTAAACTCCACACAGACTGTCGCCAGAGGCTGAAATTGAACCTGGATCCCTGGTTCTGAGAGGCAGCAGTGCTAACTACTGAGCCACCATGTTGCCCTCTTCCATGAAGAGATGGAACTATAGGGAATACAGGTCTACTGGTCTTTGGCATGTATAGGCAAGTGTAACTTTGTAAATCCTGTATAGTTTGGCAATTAGTAATAGAAAGCAGAACCAAATGAAAGGTTTCATTTAAACTAAAAGTTTTCCATCCTATAACAAAAAAAAAGGGCAGTTAAGAATTGTGGTGTTTATTGATAAGATAGTAAGAGTAAACTACACAAAAGTTTAGTACTTTTATTTAGTCCATATTACACTGTTGAGCAAAGAGCCAAAAATTTCAATTTTCTTCTAAATTCAGATTAAGATATTCAAGAGATTAATGTAATACTTTGGGGCCATTTAATCCATTCAAACATACATAGCATATTGCTCTTTCCTTAAGATACAGTGGACAAGTTAACAATTTAAAGCAAAGCAAAAGATCAAATGAAAACAAATAATTAAGTTTAAAGACAAAACCTGGAACGAGGTTCAAGTTTTTACAACAAAGATGTTGAGGTAGGCCGAAATCCGGGTCAGTTTGTGCACCCAACAGATTCAAAAATTATGGAAGTGTATTCAAAATCACGTAACTAATACTCGCATAGTGTTCTTAGCAAATTAAGATGTTGTAAATTAGTATGCTGTGCTATATTTTGATGAATTTATTTTTGCATCATGGGAATTAAGTCCCAAAGTTTTGGAAACATTTGTACTCACCAGAGTTAGGAATTTGAAAATATCCAATTTTGAATGTGTATGCATTCAATTAGAAATGAATAAGAGATTAAGTAATTAAAATTCCATTAGTTTCTGGCTATAAAAAGGCGATATGTTATAGATCTCTATTAGTATTGCAAGACGCTGTCTGAATTTATGTGACCATGCTCAAAGTATAAGTTAAAGGTTTTTGAATGGAAATAAAACCGGTATTATATTGGTCTCTGTGGTGCAATTTTGGTCCTTGACATATTATTTTGATATCAGAATCAGAGGATTTGAAAAGAAACAATTAAGTTTTGCACAAATCATGGGGCCATTATTATTTGTTAAATATACTGAATCAACCTGCACTCAGGATGATATTGCAAAATGTGGAAAAGTGATCATTATTGCTCAAATAACAATAAACATTTGTAGAAATTTTCAGAATACGAAGCTTAGGAATTCTATTATTAAAAGGGAGAATGAGGCCAAAGAAGCAAAACTTAAAAATTATTCTGTCTTTAACTCAGTCTCATATGATGCTTGCACTGAGTTGCAAAATTGTTACACTACAAACCATTGTTCAAACATTTTAACAGTGAAAAGACATTCATTTAAAATTGAGTGACAAAATGTTTCTTCTCAGAAGTCTTTTCAATGGTTCACCTTCAAATATTTTGAGAAGCTTTCTAAACTAAAGATTCTAATGAATGGGCTATTCATTCCTTACTCCAGTTTTGATTATTACTCATCACCTTCATCCAGGTTTGTCCTTGGCCATTAGCAAGAACCCATTTAACTGTGCCTAGTGGCAAAAAAATTGCATTCACCTTCCTTACTGTCTAATATTATGTCCCCCTCAAAAAATTGAAGCTAATATACCAATCTGTAGAATTACACAGATCCTGCTCAAATATTAACTGCTTTATTTTCTCAAATTTAAATGTCTAATGTTAACTGTTAGTAAGAGCTGAACTGAAAGTAATTTTACCACATGTGTTTCAATGAATTTAATTATGAAACATGTTGTCACCTGAAGTAAACAAATTAAAAATGAATATTCTACCCCATCATTGGCAATATCAATCAAAATCTTCAATGCCATGCCTGCTTTAAAACACATGTTTGAAAACCTACAGGTCAGTAATGCAAAACTGATTTGAGTACAACATTATACCTTATCATTAAGCAGTGAAATGATTTACAGTATGAAGAATTTATTCTGAGCTCATGGGTCCCATTCTGAAACAAAAATCTTGGCACTTTTGTACAAAAACTATTGCACCAACTTAAGGCACAGACCAGAACTAAAGAAACTGTCATTTGGTAGGCATTAGATACGCCTTATATAAAACTATTTGCAGTGTTTGAAACATGGTATTTAACATTTTCAAAAACTGATTAATACACTTGATTATTAAGCATATTGAACTGACATGTACTATTTACAGCTCAGATGATACAAGACAAAGAAAAAGGTTTAGCTAATTTTAAACAAAGAATTCATTTGGCAATATTCTTTTAAAAAGCCTTCTTGCTAAATTGGATTATAAGTTTTGTGTAAATAATTTGCCTTGTAAATTATAAATCAAAGATCAATTAACAGCTAACAAATAATGTCCATTTGTATAGACTCACCACCATGTGCACCTTGCTCCGCTCTAATCTGTGCCTCTAGGTCTTCAGGATTAATAACATCGTAATCTTCCATTTCTCCTGATGGTTTGCATTTTCCACAACAGAAGCAACAGCAACAGCAACAACAGCATCCAGTGATAATGCCACAACATACAAGAAGAGCCTGCCACATAATGTAAAAATTATTGTAGAAAAACACTCCAACTATAACATGCACTGACATTAAAAAGCAAATATAGCAACTGACCAACTTTTAACATTCATCACTGGACATTCCTTAAAAAAAAAACTATAGAGTCTGCTGGGATCAATGAGATCTCAGATCAAATATTAAACAGGTCTTCAATCAAATGTCAGGACTGCAACAAAATAAAACAGAAGGTTTTGTCACATTATGATGTTTACAGTTAAATTTCAAATTCAATCTTGATTAAAAGCATTTCAGTTTTAGGTCATTTTCTAATATTTCAAAATATTCACATTCAAACATAATTACTTTCATTAAATGATTATTGCACTGCTTTAAAAAAAATATTGCTAGTGGTATATCCAACTGTCAACATGAATTCACTGAACAAAATAATTTCAGACTTTCAAAAACCTCTGCAATGAGGTTTTGCAGGGTCATAATTAAGAAGTGCCCAAATATTTCAGTTTCATGCAATCCATCTTTCCTGACTTTGCCCACATTTCCATCTTCTATCAATTTAATTAGTCCAACTTCTTAAACTGTCCTTTCATCATCCAGTACACTTTTCTACAAAAAAGATTTTCTACAAAAAAGAATGTAAATCAGTGGAAGACAAAGGATAGGAGGAGACAGGGTGGCAGATCGCCCAAAACTTAATTTACTGCGATCTGAAATCCCACTATGTTTTGTTAGATTTGTTTTAATATCTTTTACTATAAATAACTTGATTGGACCATTTTGGGTTAACCTGTATTGATTTGAGACCATGCACAACCTCCTTCAACTTGCAACCTCTCCCCATTCTATACAGTGGCCCAAAGGTCTGCACCAAAGAGCCGACCAAGGCCACAGATTAGAGGTGTTGTCTGCCCCTGTCAGAGCTGCTATGTGTGAAAGGAAATAGCACCATGCACTGATCATAAATTATTATAAAACAAGGGATAGAAATTACAAAACTTTTCCATGACAGATACTCACTTAAGTTGGGCTCAAAAAAAAACATGAGCTATATGGTTCTGTTGACAGGAAACAAGTTACATACACATTTCTGCAACTACATTACATAATGAACAAAACAAAAACAAACAAAGCATGGAAACAAATTTAAATATCATTAATTTTATATTTGATAAACAGAATTTACACATTGGTATGAATTAATCAGTTGCAGCAAGTGATTAGGAAACTGTATGAGAGGTTGCCATTTATAGAATAGAATATATCTACTTTTGCATTCCATTTGTTATGGACCAGACCAGATATCCCTCAAAATATTTTAAAGTTAGCCGAGAAGGTAACTTCTTATTTTAAAAACAGAGATATGAAGTGAATGTTTCAGATGCGATGCAACTGGATCATACAGTCAGAGATACGCAACATGAAAGCAAACTCTTCAGGCCAACTTGCCCAGCTGACCAAATATCTTAAACAAATCTAGCCCCATTTGCCAGCATTTGGCCCATATCTCTCTCTACCTATTCATATACCTGCCCAAATGCCATCCAAACGTTGTAATTTTACCAACCTCAAACACTTCCTCTGGCAGCTCATTCCCTCTGCATAAAAAGATTGCCCCCGAAGTCCCTTTTAAATCTTTTCCTTAAACCTATGCCCTTCAGTTTTGGACCCCCCCCCCCCCCCCAGGGAAAATACCTTGTCTATTTACCCTATCCATGCCCCTCATGACTTTATAAACCTCTGTAAAGGTCACCGCTCAGTCTCAACGCTCCAGGTAAAACAAGCTTCAGCCTATTTAGTCTCTCTCTGTAGTTCAAACCCTCCAACCCTGGCAACATCCTTGTAAATCTTTTCTGAACCCTTTCAGGTTTCACAACATCTTTCCTATAGCAGGGAGACCAGAACTGCATGCAGTATTCCAAGTGACCGAGACAACGTCTTACATAGACTCAACATGATCTCCCAACTCCTATACTCAATGCACTGACCAATAAAGGCATGCAACACATATACCAAACCACTCAAAGTTAAGCAAAACACAAATTTATAGAGTCACAGAGATGTACAGCATGGAAACAGACCCTTCAGTCCAACCCGCCCATGCCGACCAGAAATCCCAACCCAATCTAGTCCCACCTGCCAGCAGCCAGCCCATATCCCTCCAAACCTTTCCTATTCATATACCCATCCAAATGCCTCTTAAAATGTTGCAATTGTACCAGTCTCCACCACATCCTCTGGCAGCTCATTCCATACACGTACCACCCTCTGTGTGAAAAAGTTGCCCCCATAGGTCTCTTTTATATCTTTCCCCTCACCCTAAACCTATGCCCTCTAGTTCTGGACTCCCTAATCCCAGGGAAAAGACTTGATCTATTTATCCTATCCATGCCCCTCATAATTTTGAGAACCTCTATAAAGGTCACCCCTCAGCCTCTGACTCTCCAGGGAAAACAGCCCCAGCCTGTTCAGCCTCTCCCTGTAGCTCAGATCCTCCAACCCTGGCAACATCTTTGTAAATCTTTTCTGAACCCTTTCAAGTTTCACAACATCTTTCTGATAGGAAGGAGACCAGAATTGAACGCAATATTCCAACAGTGGCCTAACCAATGTCCTGTACAGCCGCAACATGACCTCCCAACTCCTGTACTCAATACTCTGACCAATAAAGGAAAGCATACCAAACGCCTTCTTCACTATCCTATCCACCTGCGACTCCACTTTCAAGGAGCTATGAACCTGCACTCCAAGGTCTCTTTGTTCAGCAACACTCCCTAGGACCTTACCATTAAGTGTATAAGTCCTGCTAAGGTTTGCTTTCCCAAAATGCAGCACCTCGCATTTATCTGAATTAAACTCCATCTGCCACTTCTCAGCCCATTGGCCCATCTGATCCAGCTCCTGTTGTAATCTGAGGTAACCCTCTTCGCTGTCCACTACACCTTAATTTTGGGGTCATCTGCAAACTTACTAACTGTCACATCCAAATCATTTATGTAAATGACAAAAAGTAGAGGGTCCAGCACCGATCCTTGCGACTGGTCACAGGCCTCCAGTATGAAAAACAACCCTCTACCACCACCCTCTGTCTTCTACCTTTCAGCCAGTTCTGTATCCAAATGGCTAGTTCTCCCTGTATTCCATGAGATCTAGCCTTGCTAATCAGTCTCCCATGGGGAACCTTGAACGCCTTACTGAAGTCCATATAGATCGCATCTACTTCTCTGCCCTCAATCTTTGTTACTTCTTCAAAAATCTCAATCAAGTTTGAGAGACATGATTTCCCACGCACAAAGCCATGTTGACTATCCAGAATCAGTCCTTGCCTTTCCAAATACATGTACATCCTGTCCCTCAGGATTCCCTCCAACAACTTGCCCACCACTGAGGTCAAGCTCACCGGTCTATAGTTCCCTGGCTTGTCTTTACCGCCCTTCTTAAACAGTGGCACCACGTTTGCCAACCTCCAGTCTTCTGGCACCTCACCTGTGACTATCAATGATATAAATATCTCAGCAAGAAGCCCAGCAATCACTTCTCTAGCTTCCCACAGAGTTCTAGGGTACACCTGATCAGGTCCTGGGGATTTATCCACCTTTAACCATTTCAAGACATCCAGCACTTCCTCCTCTAATCTGGACATTTTGCAAGATATCACCATCTTTTTCCCTACAGTCTATACCTTCCATATCTTTTTCCACAGTAAATACTGATGCAAATTATTCATTTAGTATCGCCCCCATTTTCTGTGGCTCCACACAAAGGCCGTCTTGCTGATCTTTGAGGGGCCCTATTCTCTGAGAAAGTGAGGACTGCAGATGCTGGAGATCAGAGCTGAAAATGTGTTGCTGGAAAAGCGCAGCAGGTCAGGCAGCATCCAAGGAGCAGGAGAATCGACGTTTCGGCATGAGTCCTTCAGAGCTTCTTCAAGGAAGGCATCCTTGCAAGAGGATTCTCAGTAGAGATGCCCGAAACGTCGATTCTCCTGCTCCTTGGATGCTGCCTGACCTGCTGTGCTTTTCCAGCAACACATTTTCAGCGCGGGCCCTATTCTCTCCCTAGTTAACCTTTTGTCCTTCGTGTATTGGTAAAACCCCTTTGGATTCTCCTTAATTCTATTTGCCAAAGCTACCTCATGTCCCCGTTTTTCCCTCCTGATTTCCCTCTTAAGTATACTCCTACTTTCTTTATACTCTAAGGATTCACTCTATCTATCCTGTCTATACCTGACATATGCTTCCTTCTTTTTCTTAACCAAACCTTAAATTTCTTTAGTCACCCAGCATTCCCTATACCTACCAGCCTTCCCTTTCACCCTCACAGGAATATACTTTCTCTGGATTCTTGTTACCTCATTTTCCAGCCATCCCTTTACCTGTGATCATCTGCCTCCAATCAGCTTTACATAGTCAAAATACAAAAGAAAGAGGAATTTAGAATAACTATTGGAAAACTAATAATAGAGACAGTACCAATACAGACTAACTGTTCCAACATAATAACATCCCATAAACACAGCCCTTGGCAAAAGATAAATAAAATCAGACACATTTTTACAGGCAATTCTCCAATCCAGAAGGAAACAATGTCAAGAGAGATTTCAGACAATGTAGCAGCTAATATTCATTTTACTGAAGGTCTAACTCTTCTGGGACCCAATCAGCTTCTGACCACTACAGCTAAAAAACTAGAAAGCTTCATCTGTGAGAACGAGCCACTCAGCTTCCAGTGTTACAACTATTTTCAAAAACAAACCTAAAGGGCTCCTCTGATTGTTAACTTAGACCATCTCCCATAGCCACTTCAGAACCTCTGCCTTTACAACCGCTCTTCAAAAATAAAAAACCAGGACAACATAACCTTTTTAAAGTGACAACAGCCAATGTTGATGAGATCATACTTAGAATACCATGCACAATTTTGGTCGTTTATTTAAAAAGAAAGAATGTAATTTCATTAGAAATAGTTCAACATCGGCCAAAAGCTATCCATAGTAAAAGGGATCAAGTGTATCCAGTTATAAGCTTCTTTTCATTTTGATGCAGCAAAATATCATAATTTAAGTGACAGGAAACCTGAACCATTTCAGATTAGTCAAAGGGTTTTTAGAAAAAAATGGAGACAATCATTATAGATGTAAAAAGCAACACACCTTAAACCAGCATTTGTTCATCAAAAAGTAGTATTTGACACTCTCTTCTCCAAACTGTTCAGCCACATACAGTCCCATTGAACCATACTCATCATAGATGCGTTTCTTATTATCATCATTCAGAATAGCATTCGCATTGTTTATTTCCTTAAACTTTTCTGATGCATCAGGATTGTCTGGATTTTTGTCTGGGTGATACTTGAGAGCAAGCTTTCTAGTGGGAAGACAAAAATGATAACAGCTTCAAAATTACAAACTAGGTACAGACGATATCTTTGAGGGAACAATGATTAAAAATAAGTATTGAGCAAATCAGGATGCATTTGTAGAGACAGAAGGAGAGAGCAACAGAGCAAGCACATTAGACACACAACTAAATAGTGGAACAGCGGGTTCAGCTGCATGGCTAATCATTGGAAAAGCTGCAGGGGGGTGGTGCTGGGCAGTTTGCAAGTGCTTAGAGGTTCTTAAAATTTCCACAACCAGTAGTATGACACAGTCTATGAAAAAAGTGCGGAATCTAATTTATTTATAGCTCATAAGGGTGCAGGACTGAGAGCGTTGTACTTAAATGCATGAATATATTAAACAAGGCGACAGAGCTTGTAGGACAAATTGGCAGGTATGATGTTGCAGTCATCAGGCTCTAAGGGAATCAATGCTGGAATACACATCTTATCAAAAAGACAGACAGATGGCCAGAGGGGCAGGGTTGTCTCATTGTTAAGAGATGAAATTAAGTCAATAGAAAGAAGTCAGAAGTCCAGCAAGTGGGTGAATAAAAGTTGAGGAATCACAAAGGAAAAATGAAGTTGTGTGTACAGACCTCCCAGCAGCAGTCAGTTGGGGAAAAAAAAAATCAGAGGACAGAAAAGGCTTGCAATAATCATGGGACTTCAACACGCAGGTGGACTGGAAAAATCAGATTGGTAGTGAAACTGAAGGAAAGAAATTAATGGAACATGTACAAAATGATATTTTTGCAGCAGTTGTGGAACAGCCCACCAGGAAACAGGCAGTTCTGGATTTGGTAAGGTATAAAGAGAGAGCTGAAGATGACGGGATCCTTTGGGGCAATGACCACAATATGGCGGGCGGACGGGACGACCATGGCTGACAAGGGAGTCAGGGATATCCTGAAAGCAAAAGAAAAAGCATGCAATGTGGTGAAGATTAGTGGGGAACCTTTAAAAACCAGCAGAGAATAACTAAAAATGCAATACGTGGGGAGATGATAAAATTTGAGAGAAAGCAAGCAATATAAAAGATTTTAGTTTAGATATCTAAAATAGGTGAGAGAGGAAAGTTGACATCTTGATGAGATGGGCCAATGGGCTAAGGAGTGGTAGATGGAATTTAGTTTAAATAAATGTGAAGTGCCACATTTTGGAAAGGCAAATCAGGGCAGGACTTACTTAATGGCAAGGTCCTGGGAAGTGTTGCTGAATAAAGAGATCTTGGAGTGCAGGTTCATAGTTCCTCGAAAGTGGAGTTCCATTTAGATAAGATAGTGAAGGCGTCGTTTGATATCCTTTCGTTCATTGGGCAGAGCATTGAACATGGGGTTGGGAGGTCATGTTGTGGCTGTACAGTATGTTGGTTAGGTCATTTTTGGAATATTGCGTGCAATCCTGGTCTCCCTCCTATCAGAAGAATATTGTGAAACTCGAAAGGGTTCAGAAAAAAAGGATTTACAAAGGAAGTTGCCAGGTACGGAGGGATTATGCTTTGGGAGAGGCTGAATAGGCTAGGGTTATATTCCCTGGAGTGGAGGCAGGAAAGTGACCTGATGAGATTTATAAAATGCTGAAGGGCATGGATAGGGTAAACAGACAAAGTCTCTCCCCCCCCCACAATGGGGCGGGCCGGAGGTGTTCCCAGAACTAGAAGGCACAGGTTTAGGACGAGAGAGGAAAAACATTTTAGAAAGGGACCCAAGGGACAAATTAATCACACACAGGTGCATGTCTGGAATGAGCTACCAGAGGAAGTGCTGGTGGAGCCTGATATAATTACAATATTTAAAAAGGCACCTGGATGCGTATATGAGGGCTTAAGAGGGATTTGGGCCAAGTTCTGACAAATGGAACTAGATTAATTTAGGATATGTGGTTGGCGTGGACCAAAGGGTCTGTTTCCACACTTACATCTCTATGACTCTATGGACACTGGACCATTGGAAAGAGAAGGCTAGAGAAGTAGCAATGAGAACAAAGAAATGCCAAGAGGATTTGAAAAGATACTTTGCATGAATGTACTTGGCATCACAGTGGAAGACACCAACAGCATACCAAAACTTTCATAGTCAGAGGGCAGAGGTGAGTGCAGTGGCCATCACTAAGGACAAGTGCTGAGGAAGCTGAAAGGTCCGAAGGTGGATAAGTGACCCAGACTGGATAGTCAGGAAGGGTTTCAGAGGACTGGAAAATGGCTAATATAAATACTCCTCTTTAAGAAGGGAGGGAAGAATAGTCAGGGAACTTTAGGCCAGTTAATCTGACCTTGGTCATTGGTAAGATTTTAGAGTCCATGCACTTGGAAGTGCACGGTAAAATAGGGCTGAGTCAGGGGAGATCATTCTGGACAAATCTTTTACAATTGTTTGAGGAGGTAATGAGCAAATTAAATGGAAAGCCAGTGGATGTGATCTATTTGGATCTGCAGAAGACTTTGACAAGGTGCTACACAGGAGGCTGCTAAGTAACATAAGAGCCCATGGTGTCAGAGACAATGAAGTCGGCTGACTGTCATGGGGGTGGGGCGCACAGAGAGAGGGGCAGAATATTTAAACGATAAAATGCTCCTCTGATCAATGACATCAAAGTTTATAGGATAGTTATTGGGAAAAAAAACTCTCAAAGTAAATAGTCACTGCTTCAAACAATTTATAAAATAATTAATTTTTCATACCGGTATGCTTTTTTAATCTCCTCTGGTGTAGCTCCTTTCTCCAATCCTAGCGATTTGTATAAACTTTCACCTGTTCGGGACATTGTACGTTGAAGTCGCGGTGTAGACATACTGACAGCAGCTTTAAGAGAAATGCACTTTTTAATTTGAAGTGAATTTGTAGTATTTAAATATAAAACACTATCCAACATGATTGTGACAATAATCAGGCTATATGTCAGTACCTTCTTGCCTATAAAAATCAAACTATTACAATATATTCTTATGGCAACAAGGTAGACAATATTTAAAATCATTCACCGGCAAGTATCCATTTGGAAAAGGGAAGATTTTCCATTCTTGGCGTCTATCAGCGACTGAGATGTAAAGTTAGATCACAGATTAAACCAAAACTGATCTGTAGCTCCTCTAACAATCCTAAAAATGAGACAAACATCCTGACTAGGGGGTTAACCCCAAAGCACCGATATAGCATGTGCACTCACAAAACACAAACTCACTAGTATCAGTTTAGTGCTGTGCACGTGTGCTCCATTGGAACAGTCACTAATTGTCAGTTAGCTTATCCTATTTTTTACTCTGCAGATCTACGAAAGACAATTTCAAAAACAAATCTGACTAAACATCCTACATGTTGATCATCACTTAAATAGACTAGAGAGACACCAAATTATTAAGTGACCTACACAGACTCTTGACTAGAGCTATATAAAAGTCAGACATAACTGCACATTAACAGGTTAATACTGGTCAAGTTTCTAATTGACTAGTCAAATCAAAAAAGGAGACCCCTTCCATTAAGAAGATGACAATCAATCTGTGCATTCATACTCTTATCTCATGAGGGGTGCAAATGAAACAGATACTGTGTCATGTGCCAACAGCCTCTTCACTGCATCAAGCCCCCACATCTTCCTGTCTTAAATAAACAAACAACACATTTAAAGAAAAAAAAGATAAATGGGAAGACAAACTACTTTCATTACCCAATTCTTTATTTCATCAATGCAAAAGGAAAAGAAACAAAAAAAAATTGTATTTTAAAACAAAATCACACTTTGTCACATGTGGCTGGACCAATGGCAAGATATAGAAAAAAAAACATTTCAAAGAGAACAGATCCGACAGAAGAGGAACTGACAGAAGGGTTTAAGAAAAGCAGGTTTAAGAAGCACTCAAACTGTGTTAAACAACGCCAAAAGGCATAAACCACTATGCAAGCTCGATGAAGCTAACATCCTTTCGGGAAAGAAAACTACCCTTGTCGGATCTAGTCTATAGCCGAAGGGTGTGGTGCTAGAAAAGCACAGCCAGCAGAGGAGCAGAAGAGTTGATGTTTTGAGCATAAGCTCTTCACCGGCTCAAAACGTCGATTCTCCTGCTCCTCGGATGCTGCCAGCTTTTCTAGCACCACACGCTTCGACTCTGATCTACAGCATCTGCAGTGTTCACTTTATCCCAGGTCTAGTCTATGCTGTGGGTCTGGAGTCACATGATGCTGTTGAACCCTTAACTGCTCTCTGAAATGGCCAAAGCCAAAACCATTTACTTCAGAGGCAATCAGGGATGGACAACTGCACGTGTTGCCCACATCACTGGAAGTATAAATGAAATGAAAAAGGTCAGGATTCTGAACAGAACATTGCAAATAATAAAATGCTCAATAAAAATACAGGGTAGTGATTACATTAAGCACAGATTCTAATGCAGCAGAGATGAGAGTATGTTGCAATGCTGAGTGCATTGGACTACAACAAAAGAAGAACAGAGAAACATACTCCAACAAATGTGTATTTTAGACAAAGAGAGGAGACATATTTGGACAATTAATATAAAATATAATGTAAAAGTTTTATATAGAAAAAGACAAACAAAAATAATCTAGAAAAATGACAAAGCGTAGTAACTTCCAGCATACTGGAGTGTTTTTTTCAAAGTTGACTTTAGTTTGACAAAGAAGCAATCGTGAATCTTGTATTAAGCAATGAGTTTTGCCAAATATTGCAGATTGCATGTGTCAACACCACTAATCCACAGTGGAATGGAAGATGGAGGAATTTCTAACTACACCTCTACTACACACACAGTTCAAAGAGCTACTCTTTAAATAGACTGCAATTATACAGTCATCTGCTAGACAAAAACCATTGATTGTAAATTGTATCCCATCCCAAACACCAGTGGTTCAGAAGTACTTAATCTTCACGTGTGTGGCAATGACAGACAGGCATAGCAGCACATAACAATTAGACAAAATAACCACTACTGTAGATATGACTACACTGAAAAATTAGTGGAACTGGAGGCTAACAAGGCATCAATCTCTGGCTTCACATAAAATTCACTCCTGTGACAATAAGATTGCTGGTAGTTATTTTGGTTGAAGTCAGTTGAAAAGCATTTTTGATACAAAACAACTATCTTGATAGGCCCCGTCAGTATGAATGAGTTATCACATTGGCATGGGACTAACAGCAGCAAATTTCCTTCTCTAAGGGGCATCATATCCAGAAGATTTAAAGATAATCTGACAGTTTTCACTTGTTCTAGTCCCAGATTTTTGATGAAAACTGATTAAATTTCTACTGGTGGGATGGGAGCCCATGTTCTCTGGATTACCAGTTCAGAAACGTAAATATGCCACGACCATATGAATAAATCCTAAAACGCTGAAGGAAATATAAGAGGTTCTGAACACATTTGGAAACATAACCTGTGTTGGTTAAGAGTAACCAATTGTAACACCTGTATTCAAAAAAGGATAAGGAGCCAGAATACTGAAAACAAGAAAGCTGAATTTCTGTACTATTAAGCATTTAGAGGGTGTAAAACATGCTGACATTAATATTTACTTCGAAAAACACAGGTTACTTAAGAGCAGCCCCTATCAATTAGTGAAAAATCGTTTTAAAAAAATGGAGGCGCCACAAACTGGAAAAGCTGAGGTTCAGTGCTCCATGCACAAAAGTTACTGGAAGTTAGTGAACAGGTGCAAAAGCTAACTTTAAAAAGGCTAATCTAATGTCATTCTTGATTTGATGGAGTTGAGGTACAAATGGATACAAGTTTTCTACAGTTGTGCAAAAAATCTGATTTGATAATATTTGGAGCACAGCATTCAATTCTAGGTACCAGATCTTTAAAATAAAAATGGCCTTTTATTGAGTAGAATCATATTAGTTAGTGGAGTGAGATTATGAGAGCATGCTGTAAAGACTTGGCTTGCATTCCCTGAAGGGCATGAGAGAGAAGATGATTAAAGCATGATAAGGGATTGAGTTCCGGAGCCGCAATATCATGCTGTAACTATACAAAACGCTGGTGCAGCCACACTTGGAATATTGTGTACAGTTCTGTTCACAGGAAGGATGTGGAAACATTGGAAAAGGTGCAGAGGAGATTTACCAGGATATTGCCTGGTCTGGAGGGAAGGTCTTATGAGGAAAGACAGAGACTTGGGTCTGTTGTCATTGGAAAGAAGGCAGCTAAGGGGGAGGGGTGGTGGGGGGAATTTGATAAAGACATACAAGATGATCAGAGGATTAGATAGGGTAGACAGTGAAAGTCTTGTACAAGACGGCATAACTACAAATTATGGGGTGATAGATTTAAGACAGATGTCAGAGGCAAGTTCTTTACGGAGAGAGTGGTAAGGGCGTGGAATGCCCTACCTGCTAATGTAGTCAACTCAGCCACATTAGGGAGATTTAAACAATCCTTTAGATAAGCACATGGATGATTTTGGGATAGTGTAAGGGGACGAGCTGAGAATAGTTCACAGGTCGGCGCAACATCGAGGGCCGAAGGGCCTGTTCTGCGCTGTATTATTCTATGTTCTATAATGCAAAGACAGAGCAACCGTATTTTCAAGTTGAAAAGTCCTAAAATTAATGTTGTTCTATTCAAAAATGATATACAGAAGCATGCATTCACATATAGTAAACATTTGGCACATTCCCACATATCCCCTATCCCCACCCACAAGCCAAAAACCAATCAGCCAGAGGTTAAGTCAACTGAAAATTTCAAAATTAACATTGTTAACCACGTCAAAAGGTAAATTGAATAGCGATAAAGCTCAAATGTGAAGCTCCAGGGGATAAATGGCAGAGTCATTAGATTAGATTAGATTACTTACAGTGTGGAAACAGGCCCTTCGGCCCAACAAGTCCACACCGACCCGCCGAAGCGAAACCCACCCATACCCCTACATTTACCCCTTACCCAACACTACGGGCAATTTAGTATAGCCAATTCACCTGGCCCTGCACATCTTTGGACTGTGGGAGGAAACCGGAGCACCCGGAGGAAACCCACGCAGACACGGGGAGAACGTGCAAACTCCACACAGTTAGTCGCCTGAGGCGGGAATTGAACCCGGGTCTCTGGCGCTGTGAGGCAGCAGTGCTAACCACTGTGCCACCGTGCCGCCCATGTTCATGCATCATATTTGAAAAGCATACTTATGAGCCCAGGACTTACACCAGTCTTCTGAGAGAACTGGTATTTATAAAGTATCTTTTATGACCTCAGGAGGAAATATGTGGCATAATGCTCATGTCACTGTACTAACAATTCAGAAGCCCACGTTAATGCCCTGGTGACTTGGGTTCAAATAATACCTCGGCTGCTAGTGGAATTTAAATTATATTATAGATGCAGAACACAAGGCTAATTTCAGTTAGAAACCATGAAACTATCCTTGATCATTATGAAAACCTACTTCAAACACCAATGAATGCCCTTTAGTGGAGGAAACGGATGTTCTTATCTAGTTTGGCATACTTGCAACTGCAGAAGCACAACAATGTGCTTGAATCTTAATGTCCTCTGAAATGGGCTAAGAAATACCGAGGGTCGAAGGACCATAACAAACGCTACATTGGACAAACAGGCAGAAAACTAGCCACCAGGATACATGAATACCAATTAGCCACAAAACGACATGACCCTCTCTCACTAGTATCCTCACATACAGATGAGGAAGGATACCACTTCGACTGGGACAATACATCCATCCTAGGACAAGCTAAACAAAGACACGGACGAGAATTCCTAGAAGCATGGCATTCCAACTGGAACTCTACCAACAAACACATCAAGTTAGACCCCATCTACCACCCCCTGAGAAAAGGAACAGGAAGTGACTTCACCACAGAAAATGACATCACCAACCCAAAGAAACCCAAACATATAAATAGAAAGCAGGAATTTTCAGCATTGCTTCACGAGGTCCACTGAAGATGTTATCTAGTAAGGTAATGAAACGTCTGGAAATGAACCTTTCAGCACAGCGAGCAAACCTACATCCAAAATCCTTATTGCCCACAACTTGGCTGTTGCACTTCCTCCATCGCTACACTTAAAGTGCTTCATTATTCTGAGGTTATAGGAAAGAGCCATTTTTGTTCCAACTTACATCAACAAATTTATAGTGCAACAACATAAAACAACTTTGAGCCCTCAAACTATGTTTTTCATCCCCTTCCCTAAAACCAAACACTAAGCTTCATTGATTCATTTTTAATTTTGCCAACGCTAGCTAAAAGAGGAAAGAAGATTGCAGATGATTAGCTGGGTGATTAACACAGTAGTATATGTAGGCGTTAGGCCAGCTTTATTGTAATGGAATTATAATACAAAAGCAAAACATATCTAAAATGCCAAAAGATGCTAGAAATCAGAAAAAAAATTAAATTGCTGGGAAAACTCTGTAGGTCTGGCAGCATCTGTGGAGAGAAAGCAGAAATAACAGTGACTGCTCTTTAGAACTCAATATATTTAAGTCATTAAGGGTGGTAAAAGAGTTGCTAATAAAGCATACAGCATTTTAGGTTTTATTAATGGGTTACAGAATACAAGAGAAGGAAGGGTATACTGAACCTGTATGGGGCACTGCTTAGATATTAGCTGCAGTACCGTGTACAGTTCTAGGTATTACACTTTAGGATAGGTGAATGCACTGCGAGAGTGCAGAAGAGGTTTATGACAAGGTTCTAGGGATGAAACACTACAGTTATACAGATAGACTGGAGGAGATGGCATTGTTTGGCTGAAGGGATGTTTGACTGATCATCTAAAATACAGGTTCAGCATAAAATCAGGAGGCCGAATGTGGTGCTGGAAAAGCACAGGTCAGGCTGCATCCGAGAAGCAGAGAAAAAAAAATAAAAAATAAAAAAAATCGACGTTTTGGGCAAAAGCCCTTCATCGACAGTATTCAATTTTGCCTATAAAATCATGGTGTCTGGACAAAACAGACAAGTAGAAAATGTTTGTAAAAGGATCAAGAACAAGAGGTCACAGCTGTAGAGCTTTTTTTCCCCCCAAGAGAAGCAGATGCAAGATGAGAAAAACAAACTTTCACAGAGTGGGATGCAGGTTTGGAATACACTGCCTGGAAGTATGGTGGAGGTAAGTTTAACAGATGGATGACTATTTAAATAAAACAAAATGTAGGATAATGGGAAAAGTGCAAAAGTTTGACATAAATTCAAAATACTCAGGCCTGGTGTAAGACAATAGGCTGAATGGCATATTTGTGCACCAGAATTCTGTGATCTCATTCAAAAAAATGAATACTTGTGGTTACTGAACAGCCCATAATCGATGACATAAACCTCCCAGGATTATTATTAGTAGTAATACACACTGGTGATGATACATCACCTTCCTCAGGTTTGTCACCTTCACCAACCACCAACACCCCCATCTCCAAGTGGATTAATTTCCTTCTCCCTGGTACAACTCCAAACTCAACATGACTATGATAGGGTTAACCTATAGGCCTCTAATAGCCAATGGGAGTTAAAAGGAACAAATATACAAGATCATAATGGAAAAGATGCAAGAACAATAGGGTTGTTGTAGTGGGTGATTTCTAACTTCCCCAATATTGATGGGCACTCCCTTAATTCCAAAGGCTTAGATGGGACAGAATTTGTTAGGTGGGTTTCTTGAAAAAAGATATACACATAGTCTAACAAGGGAAGAGGCCACACTAGACCACACTGGCCAGGCAATCAAAGTTTCAGTGGGAACTTTTGGGAACAGTAATCAAAATTCACACATGGAACCAGAGGTAGCAGTTAAAGTCATTAATGAGTACTTCACATTGATATAGACCAAGGAAAAGGAGATGAATGATGATAAGATTAGCAAGGGGTATTCTAGGTCATGTTGGAAGGTGGTGGTGCAGGTTGACTTGAAAAACTTTAAAGTAAACAAGTCCACAGCACCTGTAGGAACTTATCCCAGGATACTGGGGGAGGCAAGGGAAGAGGTTGCTGGCACTTTGACAGAAATCTTTGCATCGCGTTCAGTCACAGATGAGGTCCCAGAAGATTGGATTAGGAATTGGCTGGCTGGAAGAAGACAGAGGGTAGTAGTTGATGGTAAAGGTTCATCTTGGAGTGCCTGATCAGCCCTACCTTCTCCATTATCATTCTCTTATTCCTCACATATGAGTAAAATGCCTTTGGGTTCTCCCTAATCCTTCTTGCCAAGCCTTTTTCATGCCTGGCTCCTGGCTCTCCTCAGTGCATTTCTGAGCTCCTTTCTAGCAAGCCTGTAATCCTCTAAAGCTGTGCTAGATCCTTGCTTCCTCCACCTGACGGAAGCCGCCTTCTGCCTTTTGACGAGAAATTCCTCTGTTCTCGTCATCCAAGGTTCCTTAATCTCACCCCTTCTTATCTGTCTCAGAGGAACAAATTTGTGCATCACTCGCAACAACTGCTCCTTAAATAGTCTCCACATATCTGCTGTGCCCTTTCTGTGGAACAATTGCTAAGGTAAATTGTTGTTTTGGTCAATTGCAGTTGTGGTCACTGTCACCAAAGTGCTCTCCCACCGCGAGACCTGACACCTGTCCTGGCTCGTTGCCGAGCACCAAATCCAAAACGGCCTCTCCCCTGTCGGTCTGTCTACATATTGAGTAAGGAAACCCTCCTGAACACAACTGACAAACACAGCTCCATCCACACCATCTGCACTTAGGAGGTTTCAGTTGATATTGGGATAGTTGAAATCACCCATAACAACAACCCTGCTACTTCTGCATTTTTCCATAATCTGCCCGCCTATGAGTTCTTCAATCTCTCTACTGCCTATTAGTTATTCAATCTCTCTCTTTGCGGATGATACGAAAGTCGGAGGAGTTGTTGACAGTGAGGAAGGATGTGGCAGGTTACAGCGGGATATAGATAAGCTGCAGAACTGGGCAGAAAAGTGGCAAATGGAGTTCAATGTAGCTAAGTGTGAGGTGATTCACTTTGGTAAGAGTAACAAAAAGATGGGGTACTCGGCTAATGGTCGGATACTTGGTAGTGTGGATGAGCAGAGGGATCTTGGTGTCCATGTACACAGATCTTTGAAAGTTGCCACCCAGGGAAATAGTGCGGTGAAGAAGGCATATGGCGTGCTGGCTTTTATTGGTAGAGGAATTGAGTTCCGGAGTCCTGAGGTCATGTTGCAGTTGTATAAGACTCTGGTGCGGCTGCATCTGGAGTATTGTGTGCAGTTTTGGTCGCCATACTATAGGAAGGATGTGGAGGCACTGGAATGGGTGCAGAGGAGGTTTACCAGGATGTTGCCTGGTATGGTAGGAATATCGTATGAGGAAAGGCTGAGGCACTTGGGGTTGTTTTCATTGGAGAAAAGAAGGTTTAGGGGTGACTTGATAGAGGTGTACAAGATGATTAGGGGTTTAGATAGGGTTGACCGTGAAAACCTTTTTCCACGTATGGAGTCAGCTATTACGAGGGGGCATAGCTTTAAATTAAGGGGTGGTAGGTATAGGACAGATGTTAAGGGTAGGTTCTTTACTCAGCGAGTCATGAGTTCATGGAATGCCCTGCCAGTAGCAGTGGTGGACTCTCCCTCTTTCTGGGCATTTAAGTGGGCATTGGATAGGCATATGGAGGATAGTGGGCTAGTGTCAGTTGGATGGGCTTGGATCGGCACAACATCGAGGGCCAAAGGGCCTGTACTGCGCTGTATTCTTCTATGTTCTATAAGACTGGAGAATTGCAAATATTGTTCCTTTAAGGTAGGCAACAGGGATGATCCAGGAAATGATGAATTGGTAAGCCTCATTGAGAACCTATTGGAGAAGATTTGTAGCGACAGATTTACTCATATTTGTAAAAGAATGGACTTCTTAGGACAGTCAGCATGGCTTTGTGTGGGGGGTGGGGGAGGAGTCTCATCTCAAACTTTTTAAAGAGTTTTTTGCAGAAGAGACAAAGATGATTGGGGATTGGCTATTTAAAAGCAAATCCACATCTGACATGGGTCGTGATATTGTTTATATAGACTTTAGTAAAGCTTATGACAAGGTCACTAATGATGGGCTGATTCAGAAGATTAAGTCACATGGGATATACAGTAAATTACAAAATTGACTTGAACATAGAAAATTGTGGAGGTCTGTTTTTCTGATTTGAGGTCGATGAGAGTGGTATTCAAAAGGAACAGTGCTGGGACCCATTGTTTGTTATATATAAATGATTTGGATGAAAATTTAGATGGTCAAATCAGTAAGTTTGCAGATGACATGAAAATTAGATTAGATTAGATTAGATTAGATTACTTACAGTGTGGAAACAGGCCCTTCGGCCCAACAAGTCCACACCGACCCGCCGAAGCGTAACCCACCCATTCCCCTACATTTACCCCTTTATCTAACACTACAGGCAATTTAGCATGGCCAATTCACCTGACGTGCACATCTTTGGACTGTGGGAGGAAACCGGAGCACCCGGAGGAAACCCACGCAGACACGGGGAGAATGTGCAAACCCCACACAGTCAGTCAGTCGCCGGAGTCGGGAATTGAACCCAGGTTTCTGGTGCTGTGAGGCAGCAGTGCTAACCACTGTGCCACTGTGGAGTTGTGAATGAGAAAGCTTGTCAAAAGGAGGCAGCAAGATTTATTAGTTCGAAAGTTGAGAGAGAAATAGAAGATGGAGTTTAATCCAGACAAGTGTGAGGTGACACATTTTGGGAGGAAGGTATACTAGAAATAGTAGGACTCTTAGAAGTATTGATATACAGAGGGATCTTGAGGTGCAAGTCCATAGCTCCCTGAAAGTCAATTGGATAAGGTGGTATAGGCAAAATTGGGCACGTTTGTGTTCATCAAGTCAGGGCATAGAGTACATACATTGGCAAGTCATGTTGCAGTTGTATTAAAGTTAGGTCACATTTGACATAGTGTGGTGACCAGAACTGTGCACAATGGGAAGGATTGGAGGCTTTGGAGAGGTTGCAAAAGGAGGTTTACGAGGTTGTTGCCTGGATTGGATTATAGTAGCTATAAGGAAAGTTTGGACAAACTTGGATTGTTTTCACTAGAACATCAGGGCAACCTGACAGAAGTATATAAACGTATGAGATGTGGATAAGGTGGATATTTATACTTTATCTTCTAGGGTGGAAATGTCAAATACAACAAGACATAAGTTTAAAATGAGAGGGAGAAAAGTTTAAATGTGATGTGCACGGCAAATTTTCTTTAAAAAAAAAGAGGGTTGAAGGTGCCTGTAACACACGGCAAGGAGAGACAATAGAAACACACATGATAACATTGTAGGCAACATGTTGGCTCAGTGTCAGGGAACCTGGGTACGATTCCAGCCTCTGGTCACTGTGTATGGAATTTGCACATTCTGCCTATGTCAGCATGGGTTTCCTCCAAGCACTGTGGTTTCCTCCCACAGTCCAAAGATTTGGTGGACTGGCCATGCTAAATAGCCCATAGTGCCCAGGTATGTGCAGGCCAGATTTATTAGCCATGGGAAATGCAGGGTTACAGAGATAGGGTAGGCAGGTGGGATGCTTTTTTTTTTAAAAGGGACAATGTGGACCCAATGGCCTACTTCCACACTAGGGATTCAGTGAACTTTTAAGGAGGCATTTAGATAGACATGAATGGGCAGAGAACAAAGACTACATACAGGCTGGAATTAGTTTAGAATGACATTGTGGTTGGCACAGACAGTGGGCTAAAAGGCCTATTTCTGTACTGCTTATGCTCCTGTGTCTTTACCTCTCTCTCCCCCACCTCATTCCCGAGCAGCTTTACCCACATCCACTGCATTGCCCAATCAGCTTCAAACCAACATCCCTCAAATAATACTTTCCATCAACACATGCCAAGTGGAGGTTTTAGGTCTTACAAGAATCAAAGAACAAAACTTAGCTGGCAAGGCAGTACACTTGTCAGAGATGCCATCTTTTGGATGAGATGTCCAACAGGGTCCCCAACATTCCTCAGGTATTATTTTATATTCAAAATATTATTCTTAAGACCTGGGGAGTGTTCTGTATCCTGACATATTTATCTCTCAAATCAACATATCACGAAAAAAAAAGTCGTGTTCATATTGACATCATTGTTTGTGGATCTTGCTGTGTAAATTAGCTGCCGTGCTTCCTCCATAGGCGGCTAAGTGCACTTTCCGTAGGAGCGTCAGAGATTGCAAATCGCTTCTGGTCATCATAAGTGGTATTATATTCAGGCATTTTGAAATTCCTCTCTTTGTACCCCTATACTCCACGAGCAACTCTTCCCCCATTCCCCCCCACAATCGCCATTCTGACCGGTAACAGCACAGCAAAGCCCCTCAACACCCCGAATAAGGTCTCGTCGTGGATCAACAGAGTGTCTCTCTCTCAATCACTGATGCAATAATTACACCAGCTAGCCCGTCCGGCTCAACTAGAAACTCTAGATTTGGCCTTGCAGGTTTGGCAGAGAGAGGAGGAAGTTTCCTACCTTCAGCTACAAAACGACGGCTCCGGGCATCGGTCTAAAGGCAGTCAGTGAGATACTCCGAGTTACCCCAGGGCCAGGCCTGTGGGCGGGCAGTCGGTGGGATACTCCGAGTTACCCCAGGGCCAGGCCTGTGGGCGGGCAGTCGGTGGGATACTCCGAGTTACCCCAGGGCCAGGCCTGTGGGCGGGCAGTCGGTGGGATACTCCAAAGGACGAACCACCGGAAGTATCAGACGACTTTCCGGTTCCGTGAGGTGGCTTGTCGTTTTATAAGGAAGATACGAGATGCGTCAGTCGACGACTCAGTGTCACTGAAAGAACAAGATTTGGTAATGCTGGTGTTGGACTCGGGTGTACAAAGTTAAAAATCACACAACACCAGGTTATAGTCTAATAGATTTTTTTGGAAATACATTAGCTTTCGGAGCGCCGCTCCTTCATCAGGTGATTATGGAGGACACGATTGTAAGACGCAGAATTTATAGCAAAAGTTTACAGTGTGATGTAACTGAAATTATACACTGAAAAATACTTTGTTTTGTTAAGTCTCTCATCTGTTAGAATGACCATGTTAGTTTCGCTTATTTCATATGTAAATCATGAAACTTCTTTTAAAAGTTATACTCTCAGGTTAACTTTAACAATTGGTGTCAGCCCAGATAATGTGTTGAAGGTGTTAGCCCCCATGTGCTGTTGTGTGCCATAATTTTAGAGTGATTCTAACCTAAAATGAGTCTTACATGGATTCATGCAGTTTTTAAGCAAAGTACAATGTAATTCTGCAAGTACAAATTCACCCCACAAATGTACATGTATATGTATCTGGGGTGGGAGGTTGTGAGTGTCTGTGAGAGAGTATGTATATGTGTGTGTCTGTGTATAGGAGTGTCTGTGTGTATTTTTTTTAATATATATATGCACGTGTGCACACACACACACATGCACCCTCTCACAGACTTAGACTCCTATATACACAGACACTCTCCCTCTCACAGACACTCACAACCCCCCACCCCACACACAAACCCACATGCACACAGACATATACGTTTGTGGGGTGAATTTGTACTTGCAGAGTTACATTGTACTTTGCTTAAAAACTGAATGAATCTATGTAAGACTCTGTTAACTAATATTTTAGGTTAGAATCAGTCTAAACATTATGGCACAGACAACAGCACACAGGGGGGCTAACACCTTGAATACATTATCTGAGCTGACACCAATTGTTAACCAATTGTTAAAGTTAACCTGAGAATATAACTTTTTAAAAAAAGTTTTGTGATTTACATAAGAAAGAAGTGAAATTAACAAGGTCATTCCAACAGATGAGAAACTTAACAAATAGTCAAGGTATTTTTCAATGTATAATTTCAGTTACATCACACTGTAAACCTTTGCTATAAATTCTGTCTTACAATTGTGTACTACACAACTATCTGATGAAGGAACATTGGACTCTGTAGGGGCGAACAATGCTGAGTCCAGTTCAAGCCTAGTCGAAGTTTGAGTGCTGTCTGTTATTGTGTTTTAAATTGAAGTGGTGAGGATGAGGAGCTGATCATTCTGACCAAGAGGCAAACTCCAATGGAGCAGCACATTACCAAGATGGGAAGCATGGACACTGTGAGTAACCGTGATACCCTGTCAGTCTGTAGCAGAACAACAAAGCTTGAATAGTGGTGATGACTGGGAAGGTAAAAAGTGTCCCTAGTAGTGAGCACACGGGGCTAGAGATAGGTTTCTGGGCCTATTGGGCAGTGTTGGAACAGTAAAAGTGGCTGGGAGGGTAGAGGAGTCCTGGTAGAGAGCACACCCTAATGAACCAACATTCCCAGCCGACGTACTGACAAGTAATGGTGGCCAGGAGGGTAGGGAAATTGTACTGGTAGAGAGCACGTCTTGCTTGGAGGCAGCTGCGGCCGTACGGACAGTGCTGGGACAATATTAGTGGCCGGGGGTAGAGATGTCCCACTGGTCAAGGACACTTTACCGGGGGTACACAATCTGCAAGATGGCAGATCAGGATTTTAAAGGGGGTACTGCAGGTTCCCTTATTGAGAAATACAAGACAGAAACACTAGCGCTGACCAAACAGATGAAGAAAGGGGGTTGGGACTCATCGCAGACATTAGTACAGCATCGGAATTGGATTGACAAACAGAAATAAAATAAAACTAAAAAAGATGGGGTTTGGTAAAGGATACCTTACTAGACACAGCCGAGGAGACACTCTTCATGGAAATATGGTCATGAAAATTTATAGTGGGGTCGCCCCGCACCTGGTGGGCCATGGTAAACAATAAACATGAGACTGTTATGTCAGGAAGGATTGACGGAAGTCAGTCGCACAAGTAGCAGAGATAGTAGCGCTAACCAAAGCATTTGAGCTGTCAAAGAGGAAAATTGTGAATAGTTACACAGACAGCCAATATGCCTTTGGAGTTGTACATGACTACGTGGTTGCACGGGGGAAGAAGAAGGTTCACCACCGCTGGGGGAACTCCCATTAAAAGCCAGTTAAGAATCTAAACACTGCTGAGCACCAGCAAACTGCCAAAAGAGGCTGAAGTAATAAAAATCAAAGGGCACCAAAAGGAGCCAGGGAAAGCTAGTCCAGGCTGGCTGAAATTTAAAGGGAACCAAGCACAGACCGAGCAGCCCAGCCAGCCTTAGAGCAGGAAACCGTTGATGAGTTTCCAATAGCAACAGTAGAACTAGCGGAAGATGCTATTCACATATAGCAGCTGCAGGAGGACAACCCGCAGGCAGAGAGACAGTGTGAAGGAGAATGCAAGAAGCACTTAAAGGGGAGGACAGTGTCTGAAGGCAAGTGGACAAGGTGGTAGCACCAGCGTGCATACAGAACACCTTGCTTGAGCTGCACCACGGACTCTCACATGCAGGCAGAGAAGCTATGAAAGCAAGAGTGGTGGTGGAAGGGAATGGGAAGAGATATAGCCAAACATTGCCACAACCTGGATAGACCCATATGAGTTAGGATGGGACATGAACCAAGGCCACGAGGACCCTGGGAACACCTCCAAATGGATTTCACAGGGCCACTACCACCTTTCCGTGGGAAAACGTACTGCCTGGTCATCATAGACCAGTTCACCCGGTGGGTAGAGGCATTCCCCAATAAAAACTGTACCGCTACCACTGTAGCCAGAATTTCAGCAGATGAGGTAATCCCGAGTACCCTTACAGATTAACTTTGATCAAGGGACACATTTCACAGGCAAAGTTATGAAAACAGTATGCCAGCTTTTATAAGGGATATAAAAATTTCATATCCCTTATCACACCCAGATGGTAGACAGAATGAACAGTACCCTTTAAAAATGCTTTAGCTAAGGCCATACAGACATCAGGGAGGACATGGGCCGAAGTGCTGCCAGCCATGCTCATGAAATTAAGAGCCACCACGAATCAGGCAACTGGACTAACACCCTACAAATTAATGACTGGGTGAGCAATGCAATTACTAGAGACTATTATAACGGGTGGGACCAAAGTAGGTCCGCTAAAAGACAAAATTCGGAGATATGTACTGGAATTAAGCACCCAACTAAAAGGGATGTGTAAATTGGTAACTGAGAAACAAGAGCAAAAGGACAAGGCAGGTGTACTTGAAACTTTCCCTGAGGTCCCAGCAGCTGGGAGCTGCATCCTTGTACAAACCCTGCCTGACAAACCAGGCTTTGCCCCAAAGTGGAATATGTTGTACCAAGTTACAATCAGTGGTAACACCTGCAGAAAAGGAGAAAGGCATGTGGAAGCACTGGACCCAACCCAAACCATATAAGGACTCCTATAAATGAACTAGTATGATTGACCATCCCCTGGGCACAGACAGGAACAGGAAGGGATAGCACTGAGACCACAACCAAGCAAACCACTCAGATAAAACTCTGCTGACAAGATATAGAAATCACCTACTGTTGCCGACCTCCAGGTACAATTGTAAAAAAAGCACACTGACTATTAACCTCATTTAACTTTAAGTATGTACAACTTGAGTATATATTACTGTTTCTAAATGTAGCAATAGTGGGAAGCCTGTCGGGATTTGAGGATAACCTCTTTTACAAAACCCACCTAAGTCTACATGGGAACCGAACTGTCTGTACTCACTGGCGCGATCGGTCGAATCTTATTTGTGGCCGCCCCTGTGTGGATCTCTCGCAACTTGTACAAAATAGATACCTCGGGTGCGCCATGTAAGAGACAACTAGGAAAATACAAAAGGGGACCCCAGGGTACGTGTGTGGAATTGGTCAAGCCCACTGGCCCATGGGGCAGGGCGCCTCAACAGGTGGAGGGAAGTATCTATGTAAACATTGCTGATTATCCACTCCGTTTCACAGGCAGGTATGGGGATGTGTTTATGCCCTGGTACCTAGAAACAGTTCATGCATGCAGACACAATGTACTTACCAGCACTGTACAATCACCTAGGGACAACTTACCTGTACCTGCAGTGAGCAGGCATGCTGGAACTTGTGTTTTTGTTTTTGCCACTGTTTACCTATTATTTACTTATCTATGCTACTTAACTATGTGATCTGCCTGTATTGCCCTCAAGACAAGGCTTTTCACTGTGCCTCGGTACACGTGACAATAAATTCAATTCAACTCGAGTCAATTCAATTCAATTCAAAAACAAAATACTGATACAAGCGAATGGTAAGAGCTTGTGAGTCCATTCAGTATTCTAACAACAGTAGGGTAGAAACTGTTTCGAAACTGGCTGGTGCGTGTTCAGGTTTCTGTACCTTCACCTGTACCTTCTGTACCTTCACCTTGTATAAAAATATTGCCAAGGTGGGATGGATCTTTAAGAATGCTGGCAGCCTTTCCTTGACAGTGGGCCTGGTAGATAGTTTCTATAGATGGGAGATTGGCCTTTGTGATTGTCCGGGCTGGGTTCACCACTCTGTAACCATCTCCGATCTTGAATGGTACAGTTGCCATACCAGGTAGTGATACATCCAGACAGAATGCTCTTGATGGTGCTCCTATAAAAGTTGGCAAGGGTATTCGCCGTCATGCCAAATTTCCTCAGCTGCCTGAGGAAGAAGAGACATCGTTGGGCCTTTACAACCAGTGTGTCCACATGAAGAGTCCAAGAAAGCTTGTTGTGAAAGACCACTCTCAGAAGCTTGACACTCTCCACTCGTTCCACCTCTGTGCTGTTAATGTGTAGGGGGCCATGAGTAACATCCCCCTACACATTAACAGCACAGGGGAAAGTCAACAATGAGTTCCTTGGTTTTGCCGGTAGTAAGAACTAGGTTGTTCTCATTGCACCATTTTTCCAGGTCTTCCACCTCCCGTCTGTAGTCTGTTTCATTGCCATCTGAGATTCAACTGACTATGGTGGTGTCATCAGCGAACTTGTAAATGGCATTAGTCTAGTATTTGGTGACGTAGTCATGGGTATACAGTGAGTACAGTAGGGGGCTGAGTACGCATCCCTGGGGGGATCCAGTGTTGAGTGTTAGTGAGGATGAAATATTGTCCCCAGTCTTCACTGATTGTGGCCTGTGGTTCAGGAGACTGAGAATCCAGTTGCAGAGAGCGGAGCTTAGTCCAAGGTCACTAAGTTTAGTAATCAGTATCGAGGGGATAATAGTGTTGAAGGCTGAACTGTAGTCAATGAGTAGGATTACATCACTGTTCTTAGTGTCAAGATGTTCTAGGGAGGAGTGAAGGGCAAGTGATATTGTTTTCTGACATGGATCTGATGGTCTGATAGACAAATTGGAGTGGGTCAAGAGTAATGGGGAGGCTGGAATTGATTAATGCCATGACAAGGCAAAAGTGGGTATTGCAGATACTGGAGATTAGAGTCAAGATTAGAGTGGTGCTGGAAAAGCACAGCAGGTCAGGCAGCATCTGAGGAGCAGGAAAATCAATGTTTCTAGCAAAAGCCCTTCTTCAGCCTTCCTAATAATGCCATGACCAGCCTTTCAAAGCTCTTCATGACCACCAAAATTAGGGCCACTGAGTAGTAATCATTGAGACATGCTGCATGAGCCTTCATAGGCAAGGGATGAGGTTGGCCCTCTTGAAACAGGCAGGCACAGTAGCCTGTTAGAGGGACAAGTTGAAGATGTCCGAGAAGACCTCTGCCAGTTGATCTGCGCATGCTCTGAGTGCATGGCCTGGTACTCCGTCTGGTCCCATCACTTTCCTTCGATTCACAAAATGGAAAACTGATCTGAACTCTGATGCAGTGACTGTTAAGATAGGTTTGTCAGGACTTGTCAGAATAGGAATTCTGATGGAATAGGAATTCGATCGAAATTCTGCTCAAAGCGAGCATAGGAGGCGTTGAGACGATCTGGGAGGGATATGTCATCATGTGCTATCTTGCACTGTCTCTTTTTAGAACCTGTAATGTCATTCAGTCCTTGCCATAGTCACCGGGTGTTTGTCTGGGTCTCTAATTTGGATCGGTATTGGTCCTTGGCTGTTTTAATGGCTCTGCAAAGGTCATACTTGGATTCTTTATATTTGAGAGGGTCTCCTAATCTGAAGGCCTCACTCCTGGTTTTTAGCAGGTTCTGTATGTTCTGATTCATCCAGGGTTTCCTGTTGGGGAACACCAACATTGGCTTCCTTGGTATGCAGTCCTCCACACACTTGCTGATAAAGTTTGTGACGGTGGTGGCGTACTCATCCAAGGTACCTGTGGACTGTTTGAACATGGCCCAATCAGTTGATGTCAGACAGCATTGGAGTTGATTCTCTGCGTCTTCCAACCAGTATCTGCGATGGGGTCGCCTGCTTGAGCTTTTGCCTGTAAGCCATGAGAAAAAACACGGCATTATGGTCAGAGTTCTTGAAATGAGGGTGGGAGATGTAGCAGGAGGCATCTTTCACAGATTGGATTGGCCAGATTGGATTTGTTCTACTCTTCATATGTGGTTTTTACCTGGGCAATTTGCCACCTTGTAACATAAATATCATTACTGTGTCTGCACTGGAGCTGCTTTGCTGGGGCACGCACAGTCTAGAGCATCAATCTTCAACACCATTGCCAGAATGTTATCATGGCCATCAGCCTTCACAGTATCCTGTGATTTCAGCCATTCTTGATATCACCTAGCTTGAATAGAATTGGTTGATGACTAACATCTATGATGGGAATGTTAGGTGAAGGCTGAAGTGGATCATCCATTAACCAATTCTGGCTGAAGGCTGGTGTAAATGCTTCAGCTTTATCCTTGTTTTAATTAAGGTTGGGGGTATTTGTGGAATCGCCTCCTCCTGGGAGTTGTTTAATTGTCTACTATCCTTCATGACTGGATGTGGCAGGATTTCAGATCTCAGATCTAATCCACTGATTGTGTATCACTTGCTTCTGTCTATCTCTTGCTGCTAATACAGTTTGGAGAAAGTGAGGGCTGTGGATGCTGGAGATCAGAGTCAAGAGTGTGGTGCTGGAAAAACACAGCACATCAGGCAGCATCCAAGGAGCAGGAGAATCAATGTTTTGGGCATAAGCCCTTCATCAGGAACTGCTAATGCAGTTTGGCATACAAGTTGTCTTATGTTGTAGCTCCATCAACTTGACACCTTATTTTTAGATATGCCTTCTTGCACTCTTCATTGAACCAAGGTTGATTTTCTGGTTTGGTAGATTGCATTGATAGATGGTGTTGGTAGATTGGGGTAGATGCCAGGCCATGAGGTTGCAGATTGTGTTGGAGCATCATTTTGCTGTAGCTGATGGCCCACATCACCTCATGGATGCACAGTCTTGAGTTGCTAGATCTATGCAAAGTTTATTCCATCTCACATAATGATAAGTGCACACAACATGATGTAGGGTTTTCTCAACATGAAGATGGGACTTCGCCTCGACAAAGATTATATGACGGTCGCTCTTACCAATGCTATCATAGACAGATGCATCTGTGGCCTACAGATTGGTAAGGAAGAGTTTTTTTTCCTTCTTGCAGGTTTTTCCTCCAACTGCCGCAGACCCATCTAGCAGTAATATCCTTTAGAACCTGATCAGTGCAATTAATAGTACTACTGCCAATTAGTGGTGAACAATGAAATCACTATCTATATACATTCTGTGCCCTTGCCACCCTCATTGTTTCCTCCAAATGGTGTTGAACATGGAGGTGGTCTGATTCATCAGCATGGGAGGTGGCACAGTGTGTGGTAACCTGCAAAAGGATTCTTTACCTGGTACCGCAAGACTTTATGGTGTCAGTATTGAAGACCACAGGACACGGTCTTCATTGGGTCTGTCTGTCAGTCAATGGGACATGCACAAGAATGGTGATGGTGTTGTCTGGCATAACAGACATATACTCTGTAAGATATGACTATCTCAGGCTGTGCTTGACTAGACTGTGAGAGACAGCTCTCCCAGTTTAGGCACAAGTACCCAGATGTTTGTAAGGTCAACTTTGCAGAGGTGACAAGCTATATCTGTAGTTGTCATTTCCAGTACCTTGGTCAATTCCATGTCCTTTACCTAGTTTCATTCCTTTTTTGAGATTTCTAATGGTTCATAGAATCATAGATTCCCTAGTATGGAAACAGGCCATTCATCCCATTAAGTCCACACTGACACTCAAAAAAGTATCCCCCTACCCTATCCTTGTAGCTCTGCATTTCCCATGGCGAATCCACTCAACCTGTAAATCCTTGGATACTATGGGCAATTTAGCATAGCCAAACCACCTGACCTGAACATCTTTGGACTGTAGGAGGAAACCAGAGCACCCAGGTGAAAGCCACACAGACGTGGAAAGAATGTGCAAACTCCACACGTACAGTCACCTGACGTTGGAATCAAACCTGAATTCTTGGCACTGTGAGACAACAGAGCTAACCACTGATCCACTTTACTGCTTCTAATGTTTGATACAAATGAGTGACTTGCTTCGCTATTTTGGAGACCAGGTAAGGATGGCAATTCTCCTTCCCTGAAATCACTTAGTCAACTAGTTGGGCTTTGATAACCAAAAAAATGGTGATATGGTCATCATTTGACTTTTAATTCCAGATATTTATTGCATTCTAATCCCACCAACTGCTATGATAGGATTTGAACCCATGCCCCCAGAACATTAACTGGGCCTCTGAATAAACAGTCTCATGACAAAACCTTTGACATTATGTCCAGTGAGCAAAAAGAAAGAGAACAACCCAAAGTATTTTTTTATGTCATCCTCTTTTGACACATCTCTGGAGCAGGTGTGACTTGAGCCCAGAGGTAGAGACACTAACACTGCACCAAAGAGTCGTAGAGTCATGGGGATGTACAGCACGGAAAGAGACACTTCAGTCAACTCGTCCATGCCAACCAGACATCCTAACCTAATCTAGTTCCATTTGCCAGCATTTGGCCCATATCCCTCTAAGCTCTTCCTATTCATATACCCATCCAGATGCCTTTTAAATGCTGTAATTGTACCAGCCTCCACTACTTCCTCTGGCACTCATTCCACAACATGCACTACCCTCCGTGTGAAAAAGTTGCCCCTTCGGTCCCTTTTATATCTTTCCCCTCTCACCCTAAACCGATGCCCTCTAGTTCTGGACTCCCCCACACCACGGAAAATACCTTGTCTATTTATCCTATCCATGCCCCTCATGATTTATAAACCTTTATAAGGTTTATAATCTCAACATCCAATGTTCCAGGGAAAACGGCTCTTTTTAGATTAGATTAGATTCCCTACAGTGTGGAAGCAGGTCCTTTGGCCCAACAAGTCGACACTGACCCTTCAAAGAGTATAGCTCAAATCCTTCAACCCTGGCAACATCCTGATAAATATTTTTTGAACCCTTTCAAGTTTCACAACATCTTTCTGATAGGAAGGAGACCAGAATTGCACGCAATATTCCAGAAGTGTCCAGAATAGTCACTCACTGTTCTTGGTAATCCAAGAAGTCTCTCCTCCAAATGCAGAAAACATTTGAGTCAAGTTTCTGGTATTGAGAGGTATGTTGGGTTCCAAGCGATCGATTGTGGTAGGGTACTCTCTAGTCCGAGGTACAGACAGTCGTTTCTGTGGCCAGCAGCGAAAATTCAGAATGGTGTGTTGCTTCCCTGATGCCAGGATCAAGAATGTCTCAGAGAGGGTGCAGAATGTTGCCAAGGGGAGAGGGGCCAGTGGGAGGTCGTTGTACACATTGGAACCAATGGCAAAGATTGAGGTCCTGAAGGGAGATTACAGAGAGTTAGGCAGGAATTTAAAAAGGAGGTTCTTGAGAGTAGTAATATCTGGATTACTCCCGGTGCTATGAGCTAGTGAAGGCAGGAATGGGAGGATAGAGCAGATGAATGCATGGCTGAGGAGCTGGTGTATGGGAGAAGGATACACATTTTTGGATCATTGGAAGCTGTTTTGGGGTAGAAGTGATCTGTACAAGAAGGATTGCACCTAAATTGGAAGGGGACTAACATACTGGCAGGGAGATTTGCTAGAGCTGCTTGGGAGGATGTATACTAGTAAGGTGGAAGTGGGGCGGGGTGGGACCCAACGAGATAGTGAGGAAAGATTTCAATCTGAGACTGGTACAGTTGAGAACAAAGGCAAATCAAACTGGCAAGGCAGGCAGGGACAAAGCAGAGAACAAGGTAAGACTGATAAATTAAACTGCATTTATTTCACAGTAAGAGGCTGACCAGGGAAGGCAGATAACTCAGGTCATGGTTAGGACAGGGATGTCATAGCAATATAGAAACATGGCTCAGGGATGGACAGAACTGGCAGCTTAATGTTCCATGATACAAGTGCTACAGGAAGGATAGAAAGGGAGGGAAGAGAGGAGAGGGAGTGACATTTATTACAGCTATACTGAGGGAGGATATTCCCGGAAATACATCCAGGGAGTTATTTGCGTGGAACTGAGAAATAAGAAAGGGATGGTCACCTTATTGGGATTGTACTATAGACCCTCTAATAGTCAGAGGGAAATTGAGAAACAAACTTGTCAGGAGATTTCAGTAATCTATCAGAATAATAGGATGGTTATGGTAGGGGATTTCAACTTTCCAAACATAGACTGGGACTGACATAGCATTAAGGATTTAGATGGAGAGGAGTTTGTTAAGTGTGTAGAAGAAGATTTTCTGATTCAGTATGTGGATGTACCTACTAGAGAAGGTGCAAAACTTGACCTACTCTTGGGAAATAAGACAGGGGAGGTGACTGAGATGTCAGTGGGGAAGCACTTTGGGGCCAGCGACCATAATTCTAATAGTTTTAAAATAGCGTTGGAAAAAGATAGACCAGATCTAAAAGTTGAAGTTATAAATTGAAGGATGGCCAATTTTGACGGAATTAGGCAAGAACTTTCAAAAGCTGATTGGGCGCAGATGTTCACAGGGAAAGGGACGGCTGGAAAATGGAAAGCCTTCAGAAATGAGATAACGAGAATCCAGAGAAAGTATATTCCTGTCAGGGTGAAACGAAAAGCTGGTAGGTATAGGGAATGCTGGATGACTAAAGAAATTGAGGTTTTAGTTAAGAAAAAAAAATGTCAGGTATAGACAGGATAGATCGAATGAATCCTTAGAAGAGTATAAAGGCAGGAGGAGTATATTGAAAAAAGAAATCAGGAGGGCAAAATGGGGACATGAGATAGCTTTGGCAAATAGAGTTAAGGAGAATCCAAAGAGTTTTTACAAATACATTAAGGACAAAAGGGTAACTAGGGAGAGATAAGGGCCCCTCAAAGATCAGCAAGGCGGCCTTTGTGTGGAGCCGCAGGAGATACGAAACGAGTATTTTGCATCAGTATTTACTGTGGAAAAGGACATGGAGGACATAGAATGTAGGGAAATAAATGGTGGCATCTTGAAAAATGTCCATATTACAGAGGAGGATAAATCCCCAGGACCTGTTCAAGTGTACCTTAGAACTTTGCACTAAGCTAGAGAAGTGATTGCTGGGCCTCTTGCTGAGATATTTGTATCATCGATAATATCAGGTGAGGTGCTGGATGACTGGAGGTTGGCTAAAGCAGTGCCACTGTTTAAGAAAGGTGGTAAGCCAGGGAACTATAGACCGGTGAGCCTGAAGTCGCTGGTGGGCACATTGTTGGAGGGAATCCTGAGGGACAAAATGTACATGTTTTTGGAAAGGCAAGGACTGATTAGGAATAGTCAACATGGCTTTATGCGTGGGAAATCATGTCTCACAAACTTGATTGAGTTTTTTGAAGAAGTAACAAAAAGGATTGATGAGGGCAGAATGGTGGACGTGATCTATATGGACTTCAGTAAGGCAATCGACAAGGTTCCCCATGGGCAACTGGTGAGCAAGGTTAGATCTCATGGAATACAGAGAGAACTAGCCATTTGGATACAGAACTGGCTCAAAGGTAGAAGACAGAGCGTGGTGGTGGACTGTTGTTTTTCAGACTGGAGGCATGTGACCAGTGGAGTGCCACAAGGATCGGTGCTGAGTCCACAACTTTTCATCACTTATATAAATGTTTTGGATGTGAGCATTAGAGGTATAGTTAGTACGTTTGCAGACGACACCAAAATTGGAGGTGTAGTGGACAGCGAAGAAGGTTATCTCAGATTGCAACGAGATCCTGATCAGATGAGACAATGGGCTGAGAAGTGGCAGATGGATTTAATTTAGATAAACGCAAGGTGCTAGATTTGGGAAAGCAAATCTTAACAGGACTTATTCACTTAATGGTAAGGTCCTGAGGAGTGTTGGACAAAGAGACCTTGGAGTGCATGTGCATAGCTGCTTGAAAGTAGAGTTGCAAGTAGATCGGATAGTGAAGAAGGCGTTTGGTATACTTTCATTTCTTGGTCAGAGTATTGAGTACAGGAGTTGGGAGGTCATGTTGCAGCTGTGCAGGACATTGGTTAGGCCACTGTTGGAATATTGCATGCAATTCTGTTTTCCTTCCTATTGAAACGACGTTGTGAAACTTGAAAGGGTTCAAAAAAGATTTACAAGGATGTTGCCATGGTTGGAGGATTTAAGCTATTGGGAGAGGGTGAATAGACTAGGGCTGTTTTCCCTGGAGCATCAGAGGCTGAGCGGTGACCTTATAGAGGTTTCCAAAATCATGAGGGGATGGATGGGATAAATAGACAAAGTCTTTACCCTGGGGTGAGGGAGTCCGGAGCTAGAGGGCATAGGTTTAGGGTGAGAGTGGAAAGATATAAAAGGGACCTAAGGGGCAAGTTTTTAATGCAGAGAGTGGTACATATATGGATTGAGCTGCCAGAGGAAGTGGTGGAGACTAGTACAATTGCAATATTTAAAAGACATCTGGATGAGTATACGAATAGGAAGGGTTTGGAGGGATATGGTCTAGGTGCTGACAGGTGGGACTAGATTATGTTGGGATATCTGGTCGGCATGGACAGGGTGGATCAAAGGATCTGTTTCCGTGCTGTACATCTCTATGACTCTATAATGCATTTTGGTAGGAAGAATGAAGAGGTAATATGTGGAATTTGTAGACTTTTAAATGAGGGTTCTATAAAAAAATGAAGCAAAAGATGTAATAAGAACAGGTAAAAGGAGGATACTGATGTTGGAATCAGTGGCACCCAGAGGAGCAGGTGAATGTTAGACCCTGATACAAGCAGTCACAACACCGAAAGAAACAGGCAAGTGGAGGATTCTGAGGTAGGCAGTCAACAGGACCTAGAGGAGAAGGCGAGAGGAGGACTAAATGTTGACAGTTGGTTGGTAGGAGGATCCAAATTGTTTTATACTATTCTAAGTTTATTTGCAGGTAATATCTGGCTGAAATTGACAATTTAGTTTCTAAGGTTGCCAGCTTTAAGCAGGATTGTATCAATGTCTCCAGTGGAGGAGCAATTGGACTTAGTTAAATAAAGAAGCCACTGAAACCAGTTTCTCTGTAACTCGGATTGCTAGGCTTTTTGTATTAGGAACGTAAAAACAACTAGCCAGCATGTGTGTGTGATTTAGCACTTGAGTGCAACTTACACTATAGTGCTAGGAGTTGGTGAAACGGGTAGACATAGACTGTGGCTATAAACCAATGAGTCCAATATTAGTGGTAAGGAAACTATTGAAAAAAAAATGAAGGATAAAGTTTAATCTCCATTTAATAGCGGAGTGGTTAGCTCAGGGATCGCCAGCATTGCTTTGTCAGAAAGAGGTCCTAGCACTATTGTGTAAGTTGCACTCAAGTGCTAAATCACACACACACGCTGGCTAGTTGTTTTTACATTCCTAATACAAATTAAGTGGAATTTTCTGAATAGGTGAACAAGTGTTTGATTAGATTAGATTACTTACAGTGTGGAAACAGGCCCTTCAGCCCAACGAGTCCACACCAACCCGCCAAATTGTAACCTACCTAGACCCATTCTCCTACATTTACCCCTTCACCTAACACTATGGGCAATTTAGCATGGCACAATTTGGATTGTGGGAGGAAACCCACACAGACACGGGGAGAATTTGAAAACTCCACACAGAGAGTCGCCTGAGGCAGGAATTGAACCCGGGTCTCTGGCACTGCGAGACAACAGTGCTAACCACTGTGCCACCGTGCCACCTATATTTGGCTGAGGGTAAGGCAGTTGATTAATAATAAAATCAGCAAGGTATTTGACAAGATCTCATACAGAAAACTAAGCCATGTTGAGGTTGTAAGGAAATTGGTGAGGTCTTTTCTGGAATACTGTGTCTAGTTCTGGTCGCCCAGTTATAGGAAGGATATTATCAAGGTGGAGAGCATTCAAAAGAGATTTACCAGGATGTTAACTCATTAAAGAAAGGCTGGATAGGCTGGAACTTTTTTCAGGAGAAAGTGAGGTCTGCAGATGCTGGAGATCAGAGATGGAAATGTGTTGCTGGAAAAGCGCAGCAGGTCAGGCAGCATCTAGGGAACAGGAGAATCGACGTTTCGGGCATTAGCCCTTCTTCAGGAATGAGGAAAGTTGGTCCAGCAGGCTAAGATAAAAGATAGGGAGGAGGGACTTGGGGGAGGAGCGTCGGAAATGTGATAGGTACTTTTTTCACTGGAGCACAGGAGGTTGAGAGGCGAGCTGATAGCAGTTAACAAAATAATGAGAGGTATGGATAACGTTAATTGTAGATGTCTTTTCCCTAGGATGGGGTATTTCAAGTCTAGAGGGCACATTTTTAAGGTGGGAGAAAAGAGATTTCTAAAAGACATGAGAGACAATTTTTTCACATAGAGGATCATAGAGTCCTATAGCACAGAGACACTCTTTGGCCCAAACTGGTCTATGCCGACCAAAATGTTCATCCACGCTAATCCCGTTTCCCTGTACTTGGCCCATATCCTTTTAATCTTTTCCTATCCATGTATTTGTCCAAATGCCTTGTAAATGTTGTTAATGTATCCACTTCCACCACTTCTGCTGGCAGCTTATTCTATATGCGTACCACGTGTGGAGTGGTCTTCCTGAGGAAATAGTGGAAGTGGGTATAATTACAACATTTAAAATACAATTGGAAAGATACATGAATAGAGAAGGTTTGTTATACAGAAGGGTTTGTTTGTGTGCTGTATGATTCAATGCGTATACCTTGAGGACACCTTATCGAACGTGCGTGTGTGTGTGTGTGTCTGTCTGTCTATTTGAAAAGGAGACAATGATAAACGTTTGCAGAAAGAGAACTGGACATCTCACCAAAGAGCCAGTACAGGCGTGATGGACCAAACAGAAGTAGTTTATACATTGGCTAACTCTTACGTCCAGCCAACTTAGATCAGGATATTTTCCTAACAGCTTCTCAGCTGAGTTCAAGTGAGCCAATTTTACAAGTACTTAGTATTGGGGTATGTAAGATTTAGATAACCATCCCATGGGATAAGATATTGCCTTCCTCCAAATAGTTTGCTTAATTTTAATAAGCCTTAGCAATGCTATAAGTATCCCAGATATTTTAAGGATCTGGGATTTCTCTCTTCAGAAAATATATTTCCCCACTTAAAGAAGTTAACAATAAATTAAGGTTTGTATCAGTTATAAGAAAAAAAATCAATTATCAACAATTTGAATGTGAATATAGGAGGCATAGTTAGAGTTGCAGATGATGCCAAAATAAGTGGCGTAGTTGACAGTGAGGAAGGATATCTAAGGTTACAAATGGATCTTGAGCGTTTGGACCAATGGGCTGAAGAGTGGCAAATGGATTTTCATTTAGATAAATGTGAGCAGTTGCGTTTTGGTATGGCAAACAGAGCAGGATGTATACAGTTTGAAGTTCTAAATTGGAGGAACACCAATTTTGATGGTATTAGGCAAGAACTTTCAAAGGTTGATTGGGGTGTATGTTTGCAGGTAAAGGGACAACTGGAAAATGTGAAGCATTTACAAATGAGATAACAAGAGTCCAGACACAGTATGTTCCTGTTCGGATGAAGAGCAAGGCTGACAGGAGTTGGGAAAGCTGGATGACTAGAGAAATTGAAGCTTTGTTAAAGAAAAAGAAGGAAGCATATTTCAGCTCTAGAGAGCAGGGGATAAGTGAAACCTGAAAAGGGAATAAAGGAAACAAGGAGTACATTTAAGTGGGAAATCAGGAGGTCAAAAAGGGGACTTGAAATAGCTTTGGCAAATATGGTTAAGGAGAATCCAAAAGGATTGGGCGGCACAGTGGCACAGTGGTTAGCACTGCTGCCTCGCAACGCCAAGCGACCCAGGTTCAATTCCTGCCTCAGGCGACTCTCTGTGTAGAGTTTGCACATTCTCCCCGTGTCTGCGTGGGTTTCCTCCAGGTGCTCCGGTTTCCTCCCACAATCCTAAAAAATGTGCAGGTTAGGTGAATTGACCACGCTAAATTGCCCGTAGTGTTAGGTGAAGGAGTAAAGGTAGGAGAATGGGACTGGGTGGGTTACGCTTCAGCAGGTCAGTGTGGACTTATTGGGCCAAAGGGCCTGTTTCCACACTGTAAGTAATCTAAGTACATTAAGTACAAAACAGTAACTAGCAAGAGAATAGGGCCCCTTGAAGATCCAAATGGGGGAGATCCAAACAAGTGTTTTACATCAGCGTTTAGAGCAGTGAAGGATATGGAAGATTGAGAACATGAGGAAATAAATAGCAACATCTTGAAAAATTTGCATATTAAAGAGGAGGTGGCGCTGAATGTCTTACACCTGATCAGGTGTACCCTAAAACTCTGTGGGAAGCGAGGGAAGAGATTGCTAGGCACCTTGCTGAGATATTTATATCATCGACAGCCACAAGTGAGGTGCCAGAAGACTGGAGGTTAGCTAACATTATGCCACTTTTTCAGAATGGTGGTAAGGAAAAACCAAGGAATTATAGAGCTTTGAACCTGACTGGTGGTGGGCAAGTTGTTAGAGGGAATGTTGAGTGACAGGATTTACATATATTTGGAAAAACAAAGACTGATTAGTGATAGTCAACATGGCTTTGTGCGTAGGAAATCATGTCTCACTAGCTTAATTGAGTTTTTTGAAGACATAACAAAGAGGATTGGTGAGGGTAGAGCGGTGGATATGATCTATATGGACTTCAGTAAGGCGTTCAACAATGTTCCTCATGGTAGACTGGTTAGCAAGGTTAGATCATGCAGAATACAGGGAGAATTAACTATTTGGATACAAAATTGGCTCAAAGGTAGGAGACAGCAGGTGATGGTGGAGGATTGCTTTTCAGACTGGAGGCCTGTACAGCGGTGTGCCAAATGCATCGGTGCCAGGTCCATTGCTTTTTGTCATTTATATATTTATGCATAGGAAGTATGCATGCTATGGAGGTACCACTGCTGGGTTGGTTTGGACAAGTTCAAAAATCACACAATGGGTAATAATTCAATGGGTTTATTTGAAAACATTAGCTTTCAGAATACTGCTCCTTCAACAGGTGCTAGTGAAAGAGGAAGATCTTAGACACAGAATTCATAACGAAAAGCTCAAAGGGCCATACAGTTCATGCGGACGAACAAACACACTTAAGATGGCTCCTAAATCTTTAAACAGTTAGAATGGAGATGCAGGTTGCAACTGATTAATATGCAAATCCCAGAATTTCCTTCAAGTCACTGCCCCAAGATAACTTAAGGTGTATAGGAGGTATGGTTAGTAAGTTTGCAGATAACACTAAAATTGGAGGTGGAGTGGACAACGAAAATGATTAACTCAGAGCACAATGGGATCTTGATCAGATCGGCCAATGGACCAAAGAGTGGCAGATGCAATTTAATTTAGATAACTGTGAGGTGCTGCATTTTGGAAAGGCAAATCAGGGCAGGAGTTACATACTTAATGGTAAGGTCCTAGGGAGTGTTGCTGAACAAAGAGACCTTGGAGTGCAGGTTCATAGTTCCTTGAAAGTGGAGTTGAGGTAGACAGGATAGTGAAGAATGTGTTTGGTATGCTCTCCTTTATTGGTCAGAGTGTAGGAGTTGGGAAGTCATGTTGTGGCTGAATAGGACATTGGTTCAGCCATTTTTTGAGTAGTGCGTGCAATTCCGGTCTCCCTCCTATAGGATGTTGTGAAACTAGAAAGGGTTAAGAAAATATTTAAGAGGATTTTGCCAGGGTTGAAGGTTTGAGCTATAGGGAGAGGCTGAATAGGCTGGGGCTATTTTCCCTGGAGCGTCGGAGGCTGAGATGTCACCTTATGGAGGTTAATAAAATCATGTAGGGCATGGATAGGGTAAATAGACAAAGTCTTTTCCCTGGTGTGGGGGAGTCTGAAGCTAGAGGGCACAGGTTTAAGGTTAGAGGAGAAAGATATAAAACAGACCTAAGGAATGACATTTTCATTCAGAAGATGGTGTGTGTATGAAATGAGCTGCAGGAGGAATTGGTGGGGGCTAGTACAATAGCAACATTTAAAAGGCCTCTGGATAGGTATATGAATAGGAAGGGTTTAGAGGGATAAGGACCAAATGCTGGCAAATTGGACTAGATTTATATAGGATATCTGATCAGAATGGATGAGTTGGACTGAAGGGTTTGTTTCTATGCTGTATGTCTCTATGACTTAAGTTAATGTTAGGGAAGTGGTGCCAGACAAAGAGACCTAGAGGTAATGGTGCATAGTTCCTTGAAAGTGAAGAAATTGGTAGATAGGGTGGGGAAGAAGGCATTTGGCTCTCTTGCCTTCTTTGCTCAGAACATTGAGTATAGGAGTTGGGATTTCATGTGCAGTTGTACAGGACATTGGTATGGCCATGTTTGAATACGTGTACAATTCTAGTCACCCTTCTATAGGAAGGACATTTTTAAACTTGAGGTGGTGCTGAAAAGATTTACAAGGATGTTGCCAGGACTGGAGTGTTTGAGCTATAGGGAGAGGCTTAATAGGCTGGGGCTATTTTTCCTGGAACTTTCGAGGCTGAGGGGTGACCTATAGGTTTATAAAATCATGAGGGGCATGGATAGGCTCATAGCCAAGCTCTTTTTCCTAGCATGGGGATGTTCAAAACTAAAGAGTTTAGGATGAGAGGGGAAAGATTTTTTAAAAACCCGACAGGTAACTTTTCCATACACAGTGTGATATATATATGGAGCAAGTTGCCAGAAGAAGTGGTGGATGCAGGTTCTATTATGATATTTAAAAGGCATCTGGATGGATATATGAATAGGAAGGGGTTAGAGGGACAAGGGCCAAATGCTGGCAAATGGGGCTAGGTCAGATTGGGATCTCTGGTCAGCGCAGATGAGTTCAACCAAAGGCTCTGAATCTGTGCTATATGACTTGATAACTCAATAAACTTAAATAAGTTACCGATTTTACAGTTTTGTTAAAAGAAATACACATTAAGGGGTCGAGTGTATTGGTGTGCCAAAACATCAAAAGACATAATCGCAAATGTAATAGAATCCTAACAGCTCCATCTTTCTCTCTGACCTATCACCTTCACCCCCACCTTCATCTACTTATTGCATTCCCAGCTACCTTCCCCCCAGCCTCACCCCCCTCCCATTTATCTCTTAGCCCCCTGATGAAGTCTCATTCCTGTTGAAGAGCTTATGCTCAAAACGTCGATTCTCCTGCTCCTCGGATGCTGCCTGACCAGCTGTGGCTTTCCAGCACCACACTCTCGACTTCTGATCTTCAGCATCTGCAGTCCTCACTTTCTCCCAGTAATAGGTTATGGACCAAGTACAAGTATAATGACATGAGTGTAGTTTGGTGTTTATTGATTGGCATAGATATGGTAGGCAGAAAGACATGATTCTACGCTATATGATGATGATTCTAATGGCTAAGAATATAACACCCATCAACATTTAAAGTTTTACCTTAAAACCCCAAGCAAGGTATCTCCTCCAGTTGGGAGAAATTATTTTCTGAGAAGTATTATCAGAGGAGATTACATTTCAATGAAACAGTCGTCTTTGTATATTATTTGTACCTCTCCTGCTTTACAAATATATATATATTAACTCTCTGTATGGATTCCTCCCACTTTAAGACCATAAGACATAGGAGCAGAAATTAGGCCATTCAGCCTAATGCTCCACCATTCAATCATGGCTGATGAGTTTCTCAACCCAGTCCTCCTGCTTTCTCCCTGTAGTCCTTGACCCCCTTGATACTCAAGAACCTATTTACCTTACTCTTAAATACACTGAATGACCTGGCCCCCACAGCCTTCTGTGGCAATGAATTCTATAGATTCACCACTCTCTGGCAGAAGAAGTTTCTCCTTATCTCAGTTCTAGAAGGTCTTCCCTTTACTCTAAGGTCCTTTAGTCCCAGTCTCTCCTACCAATGGAAACATCTTCCCAACTTCTACTCTGTCCAGGCCATTCAGTATACCATATGTTTCAATTAGATCCTCTCATCCTTCTAAACTTCATCGAGCATAGATCCACAGCCCTCAACCATTCCCCATATATCAAGGTTTTCATTCCTGGGACCATTCTCACAAATGTCCTCTGAACATGTTTCAAGGCCATTACATCCTTCCTGAGATATGGGACCCAAAACTGCGCACAATACTCCAAATATGGTTTGACCAGAGCCTCAGATGTACATCCCTGCTTTTATATTTTAGTCCCCTTTAAATGCCAGCTTTGCATTTGCCTTCCTAACCACTGACTGAACGTACAAGTTTATCTTGAGAGAATCCTGGACTAGAACTCCCAAGTCTCTTTGGACTTCAGATTTTTCTCTCCATTTAGAAAATAGTCCATTCCTTTATTCTTCCTACCAAAGTGCATGACCTCACATTTTCCCAAGTGTACTCCCGTCTGCCACTACTTTGCCCACTCTCCTAACCTGACTAAATCCTTCTGCAGCCTCCCCACCTCCTCAATGCTACCTGTTCCTCTAGCTATCTTTGTGTTGGCTGCAAACTTAGCCAGATTGCCCTCAGTTTCCTTATCTTGATCATTAATGTATAAAGTGAAAAGTTGTGATTCCAACGCTGAGCCTTTCGGAATACCACATGTCACTGGCTAGCATCCTGAGAAGGACCCTTTTACCCCCACCCTCTGCATTCTGCCAGACAGCCAAGCTTCTGTCCGTGCTAGCAGCTGGTCTCTTATACCATGGGCCCTTCTGTTACTCAGTAGCCTCTGTGCAGCACCTTGTCAAAAGCCTTCTGGAAGTGCAGGTAGACAACATCCATTCGCTCTCCTTGGTCTAACCTGCTCGTTACTTCCTCAAATAATTCTTTCTTGTTAAGGGGGCCAAATTAACATTATTACTTAGCGGATCAGTGATGTTTCCTGTATGAATGATTTATTTTGAATGATTTGAAATTTTTTATTGTCATGTTTATTTTACAGTGACAAAAACAGTAAAAATATAGTGAAACACTTTTCCATTGTCACCACAATATGGCACCATTTTGAATAGATTTATGAATAGGAATAGAAAAATATAGCTTAAAGAGAGTCCATCAGTGCTGAGCCAGCTCACCATCTGACCTGCGGCACCATTCTTCCTCCATTGCCTCACCGGCATCTACACCGGATGCAACCAACGTTGAAGTCGCCACTCTTCAGGTGCCATCTTTCGCCACTGGGCCAATTCTTCTCTGCTAGGAGAAAGTGAGGACTGCAGATGATGGAGATCAGAGCTTAAAAATTTGTTGCTGGAAAAGCGCAGCAGGTCAGGCAGCATCAAAGGAGAAGGAGAATCGATGTTTCGGGCATAAGCCCTTCTCCTTCTCCTTTGATGCTGCCTGACCTGCTGCGCTTTTCCAGCAATTAAGCTCAATTCTCCTCTGCCACTGCCTCACTGTTGCCTGCACTGGATCCTCCCAATGTCAGAGTTGCATCTTTCAACACTGGGCCATCTTTTCAAGGTCGCTGTGATGCCCCTCCAAAGTTGTTAACACCAGACCCTACCAACAACAAAGTCACCGCTCCTCGGGCACCATCATTTGCCACTGGGCCCACCTGGCTAATGTCACCTCTGTTGATGTAACAACTACTAATTCCAATGCCAAGTCCTGTGATCATCCTGGAAAAGTAAGTACAGGGTCAGTCGCTGCCATCACAAAGTCCACAGTGGATCCACTCACCACCACCACGAGATCCACGCTGGGACCATTTGAGTCTGTGCGGGGATTCTTTGCAACCACAAGTAAACAAAAGCAATGACAAAAAAGGAAAAATGAGAAAAAAAGACCAGACAAGCTCCAGGATAGGAGCTGTAACCCCCACCATCTGAAGTTGTGAGCTTTTATCCAGTCAATTTATTTGTGATGTTTTACATTCATCAGGATATTCTTTCATCTCTCCTTTATTCTTTCAGTCTTAAAATAATCCTTCATTAAATGTTTTTCAATAAAGATACTTCACTTCTTGGTCTTTATAAGTGTTGTCTGATTTTGGTTTTCAATGGTATTCCTAGGCGCAAGTGAGTACTGTAGATGTTGGAGATTAGAGCCAAGAGTGTGGTGCTGGCAAAGCACAGCATGTCAGGCAGCATCCGAGGAGCAGGAAAATCAACATTTCAGGCAAAAGCCCTTCATCAGGAATGAGCATTGAGACTTTGAGACTTCTTACTGATTTCTTAAAAACTGGTGTTCTTTTCTCAGAACTTCCAACAAGTCAATAACTGGACAATAACTAGAAAGACTAAAACCATAAAATAACATCCCAGTCCAGCAGCTACTAAAGTAAAACTGAATCCAGCCTAAAATCAGAGCCAAATCAGTCAATACTTTGTAGTTGGTTGGCCAGCACCAATCCTCCCTCAATTGAACATTCAACCAACTGTTAGTCCCTGAACATAACAAAATCATGATGCTGAATCATCTACAGCGTCTTAGAGTAGGTACTAACCTGCCATCAGTCCTTTATTTCTCTCCTAGTTCTAAGCCAAACATGAGAAAAGTAGAAGAAAAAGAAACAATGGTCTCAACACTTTGATTAACTCGACAACCTGGCCAGGCAGGCTATGATTAGGGCTTCATCAATTTTTGTTGCTACTTTGGTTATACTTAATGGCCATTTCCTTTGCACCATCAGGCACAAAAATACATTAAAGAAACTAGTGGGAAAGGGAGAAAATGCAACTCTCTTCACATTAGAAATCTCCAGTGAACTCTAGAAAGTCTGTCAAATTCAAAATCAAATTGGAGCAAATCAATATAAATTGTGTTCTTGGAAATCAAGCATATCTGTTTCACAGGGAGAATGATGTATTCTTCTTCATGCTACTAAAAACTAAAAAGTTCAACTTAATGATTGATCAATCTGCAAAATAAAACATTTAGTCACCTCACAGTATTTTGATGTTGCACCCACCAAGAATATAGTTGATACTGACTATAATGGTCAGGGCTTTTTGTAAAAAAAAGTCTTTGGGGATGCATAAGAATATTTTTATATTCTGAAGAATTCTATCATCTGTTGAATTGTGCTCAGGCAGCCAATGCTTACATATAAACACACTAATCATACATTTGTTACTCAGTTCCTTGAACCTGCTCTATAAGATCATGGCTGATCAGATTCCCAAATATATATGATAACCAATCACCCTCTATCTATCTATCTACCTCTGTATCATAAGCAAAGAGGAAATTGTGTCGAATTTACATTATAATGCATTTTTCCAATCCTAAGCTTAAAAGAGCAAAGTTTTGATTGATTTATTCCTTTCCAAGCTCAGGTAGCCCAAAGATGTTGCCTAAACCCCAGATTCTAAATTTCCAATTCAGATTTTCTCATTCATTCAGGAGATCAGAGTCCATTAATTGTTTCCTCAGTGAGCTAGATCCAGTAGTTTTCCTTTGTACAGGCGAAGTGAAGATTTCTTCCAGCCAGCAACTTGGAGACAGAGATGGAGGGGCCAAAGCAGGATGCCAAGTCTGCCTGGAGTCCTGTTCTCCCTCTGGGTATCAAATTGCAATTGAACTAGACAATTCAAATTGCATATTAAGTCAAGATGTGCAGATTTTAGTGATTTGACAAGGACAGGTGTTGCAGGTGCTGTTGATCTATCTCAGTGGACTCATGCTTTTCTGGCTGGAAACAAATGGTGTGTCTCCAAAGTTAAAAATCACACAACACCAGGTTTAATTGGAAGTGTCGCTCCTTCATCAGGTGATAGTGGAGGACTCAATCCTAAAACACAGAATTTATAGCAAAAATTTACAGTGTGATGTAACTGAAATTATACATTGAAAAATACCTTGATTGTCTGTTGAGCCTTTCACCTGTTTGAATACCATGATAGTTTCACTTCTTTCATGTGTAAATCACAAAATCTTTTTTTAAAAAGTTGCATTCTCAGGTTATCTGTAACAATGGGTGATAGCTAGACAATATGTTGAAGGTGTTGGCCCCCAACACCACCTCCTCCTTAATACAAACAGCCTAAGAATTTCAACATATGCTTCCCTAATCTTATCATCATCCATTCCCTTTCTTGTTGAATACCGAGGTACACATTAATAAGATCTCATCCATTTCTTTTGGCTCAATACATAAATTCCATCCTTTGTACTTCAGTGCACCTACCCTTCCCTGAGCTACCCTCATTTGTATAAAATGCCTCAGGATTCTCTTTAATCCTACTTAAGGACATGTCATCGCCTTTTTTACCCCTCCAAATTCCTTAAGTTCTTTTCTGCTTCCTTTAGATTTCTCAAGGACTGTGTCTGATTAGTTTCCTAAACCATACATCTGCTTCCTTTTTATTTTTGACTAAACTTTCAATTTGAATGGTTAAATATGATTTCCCTTTGACTAAGCCATTTTGACTTTGCCTAATTAACTTAGACATTTTGAAGTGCCCTATTAAAAAATCTTGTCAGAAGCACTGGATAGATTCTTTACTTTTCTTTTAAATACAGTTCAAAGAAACTTTAGTTTGCTTCACTCAATGCATCCTGTTATTGCTCACTACTCCATAGTTGTCACAAGTATGAGAACTTGATGAAATTACTAAATTGCCAAATATTACCTCACTAACTTATTCAAGTTAAAAGAATATGCACATCAGATTTTTTCATCAACATTATTGTAATTAAACTCTGTTTTTAACCAACAAGAAAGAAACATGAATTGCTAACTTATCATTCTAGATTCTATGCGTTTAAAAGCTTCCATGCACATATAGACAAACACACAGAGATCAGACATATTGTGGGTATGGAAGGTTAAAAAAAACGTCAGAGGTGCACTGTTCTGGCACCAGTCCAGATCTCAGATATTGATGAGTTTTGTTTTCTTATGCTTTTCTTTTAACTATTTCTGATCTTTGCTAATGGAACAAGGTTATGATAGTTTTTCCTTTTTTCTCAATAGGGGATTTGAGGAAAGAATGACTTTCAGAGAAAGTTAGCTACAAGGGATTTCTTTTTACTTCACAGAGGAAGAGAGAGCTGGATGTTTCTGGAATATTGGTCACAGCCAAGGCTGTGTCTACCTGATCAGAAACTAATCAAGGGATTGTTGCTATGTTGAGCCATCTTACAACAATTGGTCCAACTTGAAAAGTTAATCAAGATTGTCTCTGGAGAAAACTGAGGAGAAAGTGAGGTCTGCAGATGCTGGAGATCAGAGATGGAAATGTGTTGCTGGAAAAGCGCAGCAGGTCAGGCAGCATCTAGGGAACAGGAGAATCGACGTTTCGGGCATTAGCCCTTCTTCAGGAAAGAAGAAGGGCTAATGCCCGAAACGTCGATTCTCCTGTTCCCTAGATGCTGCCTGACCTGCTGCGCTTTTCCAGCAACACATTTCCATCTCTGGGGAAAACTGCCCTGATCACAGGGTGGCACAGTGGCTAGCACTACTGCCTGACACTGCCAGGAACCGAGGTTCCATTCAAGCCTTGGGGCACCATGCAAACTCCATACACTCACCCTGTCTGCGTGGGTTGCCAAGTTTTCTGGTTTCCTCCCATGGTCCAAAGGTGTGCAGGCTTTGTGAACTGACTATGCTAAATTGCCCCAGTATCCAAGGATGTGCAGGTTAGGTATGAATAGCTATGGTAAATACTGGGTTCACATGGATAGGGTGGGAGGGTCTCGGTGGGATGCTCTTCAGAGGATGGGTGCAGACTGAAAGGGCCAAATAGCTTTTTTCTATTATTCAAGGGATTATAGGATTCTAACTCTCAAATTCTGATGAGTATTTTCCTTAATTGTTTAAGGCAACACTGTAGATAGAACCTTGTTTTAAAAACAAAGTTTTCTTGCAGTTTCCTTGATTTAAAATAGGATCTTTTCTCATTTTAGTCCACAGTCTCAAACAAATTTACATGGTATTTACATGCTTTCACCCACAACAAAATATACAACATTTACAAATAAAGCATGAAACATTTATCCATTCATCCCTTATACAAATCTTTTATATTTTATCAAAAGTTTAATTTTTCTACAATTTTTACATTTTTGAAAACACGTCTGCTATCACATTATCTTTACCAGCAACGTGAACAATCTTTTTGATTTGATATTTTGATTTACTGTTGTTACATAGACCGAGGGAGTGAAGTGCTGCTCTGTATGATATGATCTGCTGTGGGACATGCAAAGTGCATCAGGTAGCACAACAAAATGCAGAATGTGTTACAGCCACAGGGAAAGTGCAGAGCTGGAGATCAGCATTAATATTTGAGAGATCTGTTCAAAGTTTTAATAACAGTAGGGAAGAAGCTGTTGTTGAATCTGTTTGTATGTGTATTCAAACTTTTATATCTTCTGGCTTAATGGAAGTGGATGGAGGAGGGTGAAACTGGTGTGGCGAGGGGTTTTTGATTATGTGTGTTGAAACAAATAACTCTCTGAACAATCTTAGATTTCATGGTTCAAATTTTTCAATGAATGCTAGTGGATTAAGGCCAGTATAGATTAACAATTAATTTGCAACCCTGTAGGCCACAGACATCAAAATGTTGAAAATAGACAAATGTTATGGAAAAAGACAGCTGAGCCAATTCAGTCTTTTCACCTCTGTTTTCACAATATAAAATTAAATCACTAGAGTGACTACTTGGGGATCTTCAATAATTCTTACCCAGAGAGTATTAAATATCTAATGCTAGACTTTGTGAATAATTAACATCAAGATACCAATTTTGTATCTTAAACAAAAGGCTTTTACTTATTAGATACATAACTCAATATGAACTACTTCAGATGCCTAGGAGAAAATGAGGACTGCTGTTGCTGGAGATCAGAGTCGAGAGTGTGGTTCTGGATAAGCACAGCAGATCAGGAAGCATCTGGGGAGCAGAAGAAATTGACATTTTGGGCATAAGCCCTTCATCAGGAATGAAGTTTGCAGGCCGGGGGCTGAGAGATAAATGAGAGGGGATGGTGGGGATAGAGGCAGGATAGCTGAGAATGCAATAGGTAAATGAAGGTGGGGGAGAAGGTGATAGGTTGAAAAGGAGGGTGGAGTGGATAGATGAGAAAGATGATGGACAGGTAAAGAGAGCAATGCCAAGTTGGAGGTTTGGGACTGGGATAAGGTGAGGAGGGAAGTGAGGAAACTGATGAAACATTAATCCCGTGTGGTTGCAGGGTCCCAAGGCAGAAGAGGAGGTGTCCTTCCTTCAGGTGGCGAGGTTAAGGTTTGGTGATGGAGGCGGCCCAGGACCTGCATATCCTTGGTGGAGTGGGAGGGGGAAGTAGAGTTATTCAGCCATGGGGCGGTGGGGTTGGTTGGTGCGGGTGTCTCAGAGACGTTCTCTGAAATGATCTGCAAGTTGGAGTCCTGTCACCTCGATTGTAGAGGAAACCACATTGGGTGTGATGGATATAGTAGATGACATTTGTGGAGGTACAGGTAAATTTCTGGCACTATCCCCCACCTTTTCCTCTGCTGTATCGGCGCTACTTCGTTTCCCATGAGGAGGTTCAACAGTTCATCAATTTCACTAACACCTTTCGCCCCAACCTCAAATTCACCTAGACCATTTTGAATACCTCCCTCCCCTTCCTAGATCTCTCCATCTCTGGTGACTGATGAACCACAGATATTACTATAAACCCATGGACTTCCACAGCTACCTAGACCACACCTCCTTCCACCCTGCTTCCTGTAAAAATGCCATCCCTTATTCCCAATTCCACCACCTCTGTTCTTAGGGTGATCAATTTCACCATAGAAAATCCCACATGGCCTCCACCTTCAAAGACTGCAATTTTCCCTCCCACATGGTCAACGATTCCCTCCAGCGCATGTCCTCCACTTGCCGTACCTTCATCATTGAACCTCACCCCTCCCAATACAACAACAACAGAAGCTCCCTGGTCCTGACCTTACATCCCACCAAGCTCTGTATGCACGCACCCACCCTCTATATCACCCTCCATCACTTTCACCATCTACAGACCCCACCGCTAGGGATATATTTCCCTCCCCATCGCAATCAGCACTCCAGAGAGACCATTCCCTCCACGACTCCCTTGTCAGATCCACCCCCCCCCCCTCACCAGCCCTCACCCCATACCCAGCACCTTGCCCTACCACCGCAGTAAATGCAAAACCTGTGCCTAAACCTCCCCCCTCACCTCCATTCAAGGCCTCTAAGGATCCCTTAGTGGGCGGCACGGTGGCACAGTGGTTAGCACTGCTGCCTCACAGCGCCAGAGACCCGGGTTCAATTCCCGCCTCAGGCGACTGACTGTGTGGAGTTTGCACGTTCTTCCCGTGTCTGCGTGGGTTTCCTCCGGGTGCTCTGGTTTCCTCCCACAGTCCAAAGATGTGCAGGTCAGGTAAATTGGCTATGCTAAATTGCCCGTAGCGTTAGTAAGGGGTAAATGCAGGGGTATGGGTGGGTTGCGCTTCGGCGGGGCGGTGTGGACTTGTTGGGCCAAAGGGCCTGTTTCCACACTGTAAGTAATCTAATCTAATCAGACAGAAAGTTACCTGTACCTCCACAAAGGTCAACTACTGTATCAGTTGCACCCGATGTGGTCTCCTCCACAATCAAAGAGAGAGGGCACCAACTTGCAGATCATTTCAGAGAACATCTCTGGGACACCCGCACCAACTCCACTGCTCTCTGGCTGAACAATTCAACACCCCCTCCCACTCCACCAAGGACATGCAGGTCCTGGGGCTCCTCCAGTGCCAAACCCTAACCACGCAACACCTGGAGAAAGAACACCCAACTTCAGCCTTGGGACCCTGCAATCACACAGGATTAATGTGCTTTTCACCAGTTTCCTCATTCCTGCACCCACCTCATCTCCCTCCCCCCCACCGAATCCCAGCCCCAAGCCTCCACATGGCACCACCCTCTTGACGTGTCCATCGTCTTTCCCATCTATCTGTCCCACCCTCCTCTCCAACTTATCACTTCCCTCCCGACCTTCATCTCCCTATTGCATTCTCAGTTACCTTCTCCCAGCCCCACCACCAACCCCCTCCCATTTATCTCCAAGCCCCCTGGCCCACAAGTCTGATCTCTTATGAAGGCCTCAAATGTCAATTTTCCTGCTCCTTGGATGTTGCCCGACCTGCTGTGCTTTTCCAGCACCACACTCTTGACTCTAATTCAGTACATTGACCCCTTGATTTCTACAGTATCTCAATTCAGTCCAAATGCTGTGCTGATCTTTCAGTTATTTTTGCCTTCTTAGTCCTGGCAGACAACTCCAATTAAAGCCACCTGAATTTTGTGATCAGGGACATCTATTTCACCTTTTAGAAGGATTCAGTAGTATCTAACATTATCTTGACTATTTAAAAAAAATAAAAAAACTTAGTATTGCTCCTTTTATCCTTAGAACATAGAACATTACAGAGCCAAAAGCCCTTTGGCTCTCGATGTTGCACCAACGCGTGAAACCAATCTGAAGCCCATCTAACCTGCACTATTCCATTTTCATCCATATGTCTACCCAAGGACCATTTAAATGCCCTTAAAGTTGGCGAGTCTACTAGTGTTGCATGAAGGCCGTTCCATGCCCCCGAGTAAAGAAACTACCTCTGATATCTGTCCTATATCTATCAACCTTCAATTTAAAGCTATGCCCCCTCGCGCTAGCCATCACCATGAGAAAAAAGTCTCTCACTGTCAAACCTGGCTAAATCTGATTATCTTATACATCTCAATTAAGTCACCTCTCAACCTTCTTCTCTCTAACAATAACAGGTTCAAGTCCCTCAGCCTTTCCTCGTAAGACCTTCCCTCCACACCAGCGACATTCTAGTGAATCTCCTCTGAACCCTTTCCGACACTTCCACATCTTTCCTATAATGCAGTATCCAGAACTATACACAATACTCCAAGTGCGGCCACACCGAGTTTTGTACAGCTGTAATGTGATCTTGTGACTCCAAAACTCAATCCCTCTGCTATTAAGAAGGCATACGTTGTGTTAGCATTTAACAACCCTATCAACCTGAGTGGCAACTTTCAGGGATCTATGTACATGGACACCGAGGTCCCTCTGCTCATCTATACGACCAAGAATCTTACCATTAACCCAGTATTCTGCATTCCTTTTACTCCTTCCAAAGTGAATCACCTCACACTTTCCTGCATTAAAATCCATTGCCACCTCTCAACCGAGCTCAGCAGCTTGTCTATGTCCCTCTGTAACCTACAACATCCTTCAGCACTATCCATAACTCTACTGACCTTAGTGTCGTCCACAAAATTACTAACCCATCCTTCTATGCCTTCATCTAGGTCACTGATAAAAATGGCAATTGGCCCCAAAACAGATTCTTGTGGTACACCAATAGTAACTGAACTGCAGGATGAACATTACCCCATCAGCCACTATCCTTTATCTTCTTTCAGCTAGCCAATTTCTGATCCAAATTGCTAAATCACTCAATCCCATACCTCCATATTTTGTGCAACCTACCATGGGAAACCTTAACAAACGCCTTACTGAAATCCATATACACCATATCAACTGCTTTGTCCTCATCCACTGTTTGGTCACTTCTCAAAGAACATCTATGGTTTGTGAGGCACGACCTACCCTTCACAAGACCATATTGACTATCCCTAATCAACTTAGTCCTTTGTAGATTATTATAAACCCTATCTCTTATAACCTTTTCAAACACTTTACCCACAACCAGAATAAGGCTCAATGGTGTATAATTACCAGGGTTGTCTCTATTCCCCTTCTTGAACAAGGGAACAACATGTGCATTCCTCCAGTTTTCTGGCAGTATTCCTGTAGACAAAGATCAAAGCCAAAGGCTCTGCAATCTCCTCCCTGGCTTCCCAGAGAATTCTGGGATAAATCCCATCTGGTCCAGGGAACTTATCTATTTTCACACTTTCCAGAATTGCTAACACTTCCTCCTTATGAACGTCAATCCTGTCTAGTCTAGTTGCCTGTATGTCAATATTCTCCATGACAACATAGTCTATATTCACACTGGAAAAAGACCAAACAAATTCATTCACCGCTTCCCTTATCTCCCCTGACTTCATGCACAACTTCCCAATACAATGCTTGATTGACTAGAGAAGGATTAGGGCCATTCCTTTATTCCTGATATACCTATAAAAAGCTTTAGGTTTTTTCTTGATCCTATCTGCCAACAACTTCACATGTCCCCTTCTGGCTCTTTTCAGCTCTCTCTTTAGGTCTTTCCTGGCTAACTTGTAATTCTCAAGCATCCTGACTGAGCCTTCACGTTTCATCCTAACACAAGCCTTCTTCCTCTTGACAAGAGCTTCAAATCCTTTAGTAAACCATGGCTCCCTCACTCGACAACTTCCTCCCTGCCTGACAGGTACATACTTATCAAGGACATGCAGTAGTTGATCCTTGAAAAAGCTGCACATTTCAATTGTGCCCTCCCTTGTAGTTTCCTTTCCCATCTTATGCATCCTAAATTCTGCCCAATCGCATCATAATTGCCTTTTGCCTAGCTATAACTCTTGGCCTGCAGTATCACTTTCCCTCACTAAAGTAAACATAACTGAATTGTGGTCACTATCGCCAAAGTGTTCAGCTATCTCCGAGTCTAACACCTGGCCTGGTTCATTGCTCAATACCAAATCCAATGTGGTCTCGCCCCTTGTTGGCCTGTCTACGTACTGTGTCAAGAAACCCTTCTTGCACACATTGGACAAAAACTGACCCATCTGAAGTACTTGAACTATAGTATTCCCAGTCAATATTTAGAAAGATTAGGTCCCCCATAACAACTACCCTGTCACTGTTGCACCTATTGAAATTCATCTTAGCTTTCTTTTTCTTTACATCTCTGGAACAATTCGGAGGCTAATAGAAAACTCCCAACAGGGTGACCTCTCGTTTCTTGTTTCTAACCTCAGCCCATACTACCTCAGTAGACGAGTCCTCAACCTTTCTGCCACTGTAATACTATCCTTGAATAACAATGCCACACTCTTTTCTCCCCCCCCCCCCCGCCCCCCCACCTTCACCATCTTCCCTGTTCTCACTGAAACATTTAAATCCCGGAACCTGAATCATCTATTCCTATGGGGAGAAAGTGAGGTCTGCAGATGCTGGAGATCAAAGTTGAAACTTTATTGCTGGAACAGCACAGCAGGTCAGGCAGCATCCAGGGAACAGGAGATTCGACGTTTCGGGCACAGGCCCTTCTTCAGGAATGAGCAGAGAGTGTTCAGCAGGAGAAGATAAAAGGTAGGGAGGAGGGACTTGGAGGAGGGGAGTTGGAAATGTGATAGGTGGAAAGAGGTCAAGGTGAGGGTGATAGGTCGGAGTAGGGTGGAGGCGGAGAGGTCAAGAAGAAGACTGCAGGTCAGGAAGGCGGTGCCGGGCTGGAAGGATCCGGCTGAGACAAGGTGGGGGGAGGGGGGATGAAGAAACTGGTGAAGTCCAAGTTCATCCCCTGCGGTTGGAGGGTTCCCAGTCGGAAGATAAGACGCTCCTCCTCCGACCGTCGGGTTGTTGTGGTTTGGCGGTGGATGAGTCCAATGACCTGCATATCCTCGGTGGAGTGGGAGGGGGAGTTGAAATGCTGTGCCACAGGTTGGTTGGGTTGGTTCGTCCGGGTGGCCCAGAGGTGCTCCCTGAATCGCTCCGCAAGTAGGCGGCCTGTCTCCCCAATATAGAGGAGGCCACACCGGCTGCAGCGGATGCAGTAGATGATGTGGGTGGAGGTGCAGGTGAATCTGTGGCGGATATGGAAGTTTCCCTTGGGGCCTTGGAGAGAAGTGAGGGGGGAGGTGTGGGCGCAAGTGTTGCACCTCCTGCGGTTGCAAGGGAAGGTGCCGGGAGTGGTGGTTGGGTCGGTGGGGGGTGTGGATCTGACAAGGGAGTCGCGGAGGGAGTGGTCTCTACGGAAAGCTGATAGGGGAGGGGAGGGAAATATATCCTTGGTGCTGGGGTCTGTTTGGAGGTGGCGGAAGTGACGGCGGATGATGCGCTGTACATGGAGATTGGTGGGGTGGTAGGTGAGGACCAGTGGGGTTCTGTCCTGGTGGCGGTTGGAGGGGCGGGGCTCAAGGGCGGAGGAGCGGGAAGTGGAGGAGATGCGGTGGAGGGCACCGTCGACCACGTCGGGGGGGAAATTGCGGTCCTTGAAGAAGGAGGCCATCTGTGTTGTACGTATTTTGAACTGGTCCTCCTGGGAGCAGATGCGGCGGAGACGAAGGAATTGGGAGAATGGGATGGCGTTTGCGGCGGAGACGAAGGAATTGGGAGAATGGGATGGCCATGGGCACCCGCATGGGCCCCAGCTATGCCTGCCTCTTCGTAAAGGAGTAGCCATGGGCACCCGCATGGGCCCCAGCTATGCCTGCCTCTTCGTAGGGTATGTGGAACAATCCATCTTCCGCAACTACACTGGCCCCACCCCCCATCTTTTTCTTCGCTACATTGATGACTGTATCGGCGCTACCTCGTGCTCCCACGAGGAGGTTGAACAGTTCATCCACTACACCAACACCTTCCACCCCGACCTCAAATTCACCTGGACAGTCTCGGACTCCTCCCTCCCCTTCCTAGACCTTTCTGTTTCTATCTCAGGCGACCGAATCAACACGGACATCTACTACAAACCTACCGACTCCCACAGCTACCTGGACTACACCTCCTCCCATCCTGCCCCCTGTAAAAACGCCATCCCATTCTCCCAATTCCTTCGTCTCCGCCGCATCTGCTCCCAGGAGGACCAGTTCAAAATACGTACAACACAGATGGCCTCCTTCTTCAAGGACCGCAATTTCCCCCCCGACGTGGTCGACGGTGCCCTCCACCGCATCTCCTCCACTTCCCGCTCCTCCGCCCTTGAGCCCCGCCCCTCCAACCGCCACCAGGACAGAACCCCACTGGTCCTCACCTACCACCCCACCAATCTCCATGTACAGCGCATCATCCGCCGTCACTTCCGCCACCTCCAAACAGACCCCAGCACCAAGGATATATTTCCCTCCCCTCCCCTATCAGCTTTCCGTAGAGACCACTCCCTCCGCGACTCCCTTGTCAGATCCACACCCCCCACCGACCCAACCACCACTCCCGGCACCTTCCCTTGCAACCGCAGGAGGTGCAACACTTGCGCCCACACCTCCCCCCTCACTTCTCTCCAAGGCCCCAAGGGAAACTTCCATATCCGCCACAGATTCACCTGCACCTCCACCCACATCATCTACTGCATCCGCTGCAGCCGGTGTGGCCTCCTCTATATTGGGGAGACAGGCCGCCTACTTGCGGAGCGATTCAGGGAGCACCTCTGGGCCACCCGGACGAACCAACCCAACCAACCTGTGGCACAGCATTTCAACTCCCCCTCCCACTCCACCGAGGATATGCAGGTCATTGGACTCATCCACCGCCAAACCACAACAACCCGACGGTCGGAGGAGGAGCGTCTTATCTTCCGACTGGGAACCCTCCAACCGCAGGGGATGAACTTGGACTTCACCAGTTTCTTCATCCCCCCTCCCCCCACCTTGTCTCAGCCGGATCCTTCCAGCCCGGCACCGCCTTCCTGACCTGCAGTCTTCTTCTTGACCTCTCCGCCTCCACCCTACTCCGACCTATCACCCTCACCTTGACCTCTTTCCACCTATCACATTTCCAACTCCCCTCCTCCAAGTCCCTCCTCCCTACCTTTTATCTTCTCCTGCTGAACACTCTCTGCTCATTCCTGAAGAAGGGCCTGTGCCCGAAACGTCGAATCTCCTGTTCCCTGGATGCTGCCTGACCTGCTGTGCTGTTCCAGCAATAAAGTTTCAACTTTCATCTATTCCTATCCCCATTCTACCCATTCCTCTAAAATGGCCACAACATCAAAACCTCAGGTACCTACCTATGCTGCAAGTTCACCCACTTTAATTCAGATGCTCCTGGCATCGAAGTAGATACACTTCAAACCAACTTCTTGCTTGCCAGTGCCGAGACCTTCAAACCTTATTTCTGACCGCACTACTCTGAATCTCCTGCATACTGGAGCGACAACTAAGGTTCCCATCCCCCTGCTGAATTTGATTAAATCCTCCCAAAGAGCATTAGCAAGTCTCTTCCTCCCCTCTCCCCACACCCCTCCAGGATACTGATACCCCTCTGGTTCAGTTGAAGACCATCCTGTTCGTAGAGGTCCCACCTACCCCAGAATGAGCCCCAATTATCCAGGAATCCGAAACTCTCCCTCCTGCACCATCCCTGTAGCCATATGCTCAATTCCTCTCTCGCCTCACTAGCATGTGGCACAGGCAACAAACAAGAGGTAAAACTCTTTGTTCTCACTGTGAGCTTAAACACTACCTCCCTGCCTTAATCCCCATCTCTCTTCCTACCTATGCCACTGGTGCCTATGCGGACCACGACTTGGGGCTGCTCCCCCTCCACCTCAAGGATTGCAAAAACACAGAGACATTACAAACCCTGGCACCTGGGAGGCAACACACCAACCACGAGTCTCTTGTTCCCACAGTCTCCAATGACTAAAGCTCTGTTCCTCTTCCCCCTTCCCTTCTGAGCAACAGGGACAGACTCTGTACCCCACTGCTTACCCCTGGTCAGTCATTCCCCCCCCCCCCACCCCGCAACAGTATCCAAAATGGTACGCTTATTGTTGAGGACAATGGCCACAGGGGTTCCCTGCACTGCTTACCAGTTCCCTTTCTGTCCCCTGATGGTAACCAATCTACCTTCTTCTTGTACCTGAGATGTAACTACTTCCCTGTAACTCCTCTCAATAAACCACTCCACCTCCCGAATGATCCAAAGTTCATCCAGCTCCAGCTCCCTAACGCGGATTGAGGAGCTGGAGTTGGGTGCACTTCCCACAGATGCAGTCAGCAGGGACATTAGTGGAGACACTTACCTCTCACGATGTGCAGCATTCAACTGCCCTCACCTCCATTCCCACTACTCTAAATTCCGGAGACTACTGAAAACTAAAAAAAAAACTAGTCATCTTACCAATCTGGTGCACAGAACCTTCTTTTAGTTTCAGGAGGATGACGAGTGGGAGACACTACCCCAAGTAGGGTTTCTGGTAAAGCAACCACCCAATTATATAACCTCACTTATCCAGCAGTCCTGTGTCTGCTCCTGTTTAGCGTGCACTCTGCCTATACATGAGGTAAGTTTTTATATTTTAAAACTACCTTCCAGTCAGGCCCCTGGTCCTCACTGTCGCTCCTCCCACTGCAACACTCTTCTTCATTTACTGACTCCAGACCCAATCATACATGGTCTTTATTCCAAAATTCAAAATAAGCCACGTTTTATCATAATTTACTGGTATGCGCACTGGAAATCAAGGCCTGTTAATGTTGGTATTTTCACATTTGTGAAGATTTGATTGGACACCAAACTGCCTAAACTTTACTTGATATTAGGAAAATACAAAGGCCAACTTAATTGCAGAATGTTACCAGCAACTGTTTGTTAAAATAATGTTTTAAAGCAGTGATGTGCCTCAGTTGGAATTGGTGACATAGGATTTCTACGTATTATTAATCAGATTTTAGGTGAAGATTAAGCTTACATATTATAGAATACAAATGGGAAAATAAGGTGGATGGCAGTAATGAACCATAGGGATCAGCAGCATTTCAGGCTTAATCATGCATTTTTTCGTAAATGGTACTGAGGTGTCCTGGGCATATTACCAGTGAAGGGCACTACTATTGTGATGAAAGGTATGTAGATAAAATCATTTTAGCATTTGGATCTTGAACTAGTGGCACTTGGATTTGGTGTGTGAAGAGGTTTAATGATTAATGTCCAAGTATTTCGATAGCCAAGGTGATTTTGTTTTAAAAGAAACATTTTGGAGACGGTTCTTGGAGGCTAATGGAAATGTGTTCTCACAGTTTTATATACAAGCAAACACAGTAAAATGTTGTGCATTATGTTACAACTGGAAGACAGTGGACATTTTTTGTTTGGCAGAGGGGCAACAGCCGCATCTAGAAAAGCAAACAAACTGTTAAGAAATGGATTATCTCAGTGCAAGCGATTTAATTTCAAGTTACATGCAGGGGTGTTTGGTTAAAACCCTGAAGAACCCTTAAGACTTTCTCCACTTCAAGTTCAGCTACATGCCGACTTATGGAAGAGGCTATAGATTTAACTTTAAGCCCTACAGATGCGATAAAGGAGGAAATTCTCTCGGTTTGAATAATGGTTTGACACTGCTCTTAGGATTAAGCAAAATTTTATTTTATAGTGGATTACAGAATCAAACCAACTTATGTTGCAAGTAAACAACCAATAAACCATTCAGCTCGGCCAAGTTACTTCATATGAAAGAGTGTGAGAATATCTGCATTTTAGCAATAACAACCATTATTGTCTCTTCCTGCCCCACCATTTTTTCACTCCTGAGGCAAGTGTCCTAGCTTTCTGAAGGTTTGGAGTGCTGAACTGTTTATGCTTTAGCTGGTGCGGAGGTTTTTGAAATCAAAATTGAGATCAGGCGTAATAATGGCTGAAGTTTAGCATGTTTAAGTTCTTTTTATTAAACAAAAGATCTTTCAGTTTCTAAAAAAAAGTGAGCAAGCAGTGAATGTGCAGAAAAATACTTTCAACAAAAATCATAATGTTCACATTGATGACAAAACAAAAGCTGCCCGGGTTCTATATGATCAATCATAACAGCATACATGTGGTATTTTTGCGAGATCAGAATTAATCTAACATGCATAGAAATATGAACACAGAAACTTAGTCAACAAAGTCCAGCAATCAATAATACTTCAATACATAAATGTTTCAGTGGCCTCATATTTTACAAAGTTGACTCGATAATAAGTCTCATTCAGATGGAAAAGCTTCAAATGCATTGATTCTTTCCCAGGAATCTTACAGAAGTGGTACATCTACAACTCCACAGCAATTTGATTTGCCCAGTTTTGACAAATCTTATTTTTGATCCAAAGGTTTTAGTTCCTAAAGCGTACTTCAGAGCACAGTCAATAACTTCATCAATTTCACTTGAACAATGAAACAATTTTATACTGCTAAATAGATCAGACCAAAACGATTCCTCAAGTAGTGAACAGACTATAGAAAATAATAACTTTTCTAACACATTAATACACCAAACATGCTTACTCTCAGGTATTTTTGGGATTCTGTGAATTTATGGGCCACCTCATCTCCAGTTTAATGTGGTCGAAACAAAGTCTGCAGATTGAAGCTAAACTTGAACAGTTCCAAAAAAAAAGAACCAATTTCTGAAACGATTCTGCAAACACAAGTATCTTTAAATGTGCTGTTACATGTATTTGCTAAAACTGGAATGTATAACATTGAATATCCTGTAGACATGATTTCCACTTTGAAATACATTGAATATCTTTAAAGGACTTAGGAGATATTTAGATCACCACTGTTGAAATCAGTGTTGTGGCTCGAGTATGCAAATTCTTAATTTCATTTTAATAACTGGTGCAAATGAAATGTCTCAACTCAAATAACAAAAAATTGAAAACAAAAATTTCCAGTCTTGTATTATTTGCAATCATAGACAGAACTTTTTAAACCTTTACTACTGAAGAATTTTGTGTAGCAGTAAATTGTGACTACAGTTTTAAAGAGTAGCTTTATAAAAAAAAAATCACAGACAGATGAAAAATGTTTGCTGAACTGTTGAAAAATCGTGAAGTCCTGAGTAGTTCATTATTTTAGAGACTAAGGCACTTGTGACCACGTCACAAGCCTGGGTATTTTTGGAAAAGTGGGGACCAGCTAATAGCTGCACGTTAAATCTCCTATTCCAAGTGGGCAGATGAATAGGGAGTGTTTTTCATGAGGTCAGAAACAAATGACACCTGATCTGATCTAATACAAGACAGCAAATAATGGAATTACATTAATCCTGTAAACTTGGAAATTTTACAGTGATAACCAAAGTAGCCCAGATATTTCCATCACTTTAAAGCCACAGTCATAAAAAGCTATCACGAATTTTATGAAGTATCTTAAATTTGCTGAATGCCATTCATTTTCTTGCTTTTATATTGGTCTTCTGTAGTTTTAAAACTTGCCCAAAACTGTTGCTAGTAGAGCCATTCTCACATACATGCCATTTTCAGCTTGGCGGAAGTAAGCTGCCCGTGGATCAGAATCCACCTCGACACTGAAGAGGAACAAAGGTATTAGTATTGTAAATGTAAAACTTGTTAAGTATAAGATTCAATTCAGTTAAAATCCAAAGTTAAGATGTACACCAAGGATTAGCTGCATGGGTTTTTTTAAAATTCTTTACATTAAAAATTTGACTATAGTTTGAATCCAGTTTTAAAACTCACCAAAGGAGGAGAGAGATTACAGAAAGATTTGTTTCTTATAGAGCAAAGTACAGCACAGAACAGGCCCTTTGGCCCACGATGTTGTTCCGCGGATTATTCCTAATCTAAACTAACATAACCTAACCTACGCATCTTTCAATTCACTGCTGTCTATGTGCATGTCCAGCAGTCGCTTAAATGTCCTTAATGACACTGTTTCCACCACCACAGCTGGCAAGACATTCCATGCATTCACAACTCTGTAAAGAACCTACCTCTGATGTTTCCTCTATACCTTCCTCCTAACACCTTAAAACTATGACCCCTTGTGCCAGTCAATCCTGCCTTGGGAAAAAGTCTCTGGCTATCGACTCTATTCATGCCTCTATACCTCGATCAGGTCACCCCTCTTCATCCTTCTCTCCAGAGAGAAAGGTCCGAGCTTAGTCAACCTCTCTTCCAGTCCAGGCAGCATCCTGGTAAACCTTCTTTGCACCCTCTCCAAAGCCTCAGCATCTTTCCTATAATAGGGCGACCAGAGCTGGACACAATAATCCAAGTGTGGTCTCACCAGGGTTTTGTAGAGCTGCAGCAAAACCTCACGGCTCTTAAACTCGATCCCCGTTAATGAAAGCCAAAACACTATATGCTTTCTTGACAATCCTATCCACTTGGCTGGCAACTTTGAGGGATCTATGCACTTGAACATCAAGATCCCTCTATTCCTCCACACTGCCAAGAATCCTATCTTTAATCCTACATTCAGCATTCAAGTTCGACCTTCCAAAATGCATTACTTCACATTTATTCAGGTGGAACTCCATCTACCATTTCTCAGCTCAGTTCTGCATCCTGAAAATGTTGTGTTGCAGCCTGCAATAGCCTTGGATACTATCACCAACCTTTGTTCATTGGCAAACTTTATGAATGCGCCTATCATGAAGTCCATATACATCACATCCACTGCTGACCTTCTATCTGTCTCATCACTTCCTCAAAAAACTCAATAAGACTTGTGTGGCATGACCTACCCCTCACAAAGCCATGCTGACTGCCTTTAATCACGCTCTACTTTTCCAAATAGTCATTAATCCTATCCCGCAGAATTCTTTCCAAAACCTTGCTGACCACAAACATAAGACTGACTGGTCTGTAATTGCCAGGGATTTCCCTATTACTTTTCTTGAAAAGAACTGGTCAAATGCATTGGTTTTTAGTCAACTGTCAAAGTGGCGGCCCACTTTCTACCAAAATAATAGCTTTATTTCAAGTGAAGAAAGATGAGAATGATTAGAAATTGAACAGATAAAATGACCAATGTACAAGACATTTAGGTATGCTAAAAATATTTTACCAAAGACAGTTAAACACTAATCAGATGTGATTGATCACATTTTCAGATTCGATGCTTTGCGACAGAAACGATGTAAATAAAAAAGTTACTTTGAAGCCTTGGATATAATACAATCGTTCAGTTCAAAAGCTTAAGCAATTTCTGGAGATGAAAGATAGCCAAAATGCTAATATGCTAAATTTTGATGTTGATTCTCCAAGGATTGCAAATGCTCAATGTTAGCCATCTGTTGCTTCTCTGTTCCTCTTGCTCACCATGTCAAACCTCCTAGCAAATGCTGCCTGTACACATCTCACTTCTTTCTCTCTCACCTGTCATGCCCGGCAGACCCCATCAGTTGCTTAATTGACCTCATCCTCACTAAACTAATGCCCACTCAACTTTCCTTCAGATGTGTATGAGAGATAAATTATAATATCATATTATGAATACATCTCTAACTTTCAAAACTGCCATCATTCTCATTGTCAAAGTGACCACCTTTAACATCTGTGCTACCATAATTTTTAACCACCTGTTTCTCACCAAATCTGTACTTTTATTGCCTTGCCCATGGTTTTGTAATTCACTCAACATATCCCCCCCTGCAATAAGCAATTTACAAATATCATCCCTACCAACTATGGTTCAGTTCCTCATACTCCTCTCTTAATTGTGCACCAATAAGAGAGGATCTAACCTCCGCCCCTTTACATTCAATAGTGTTACCATCACTGAATCCCCCAGTATCAACATCCTTGGGGTTACCGTTGACCAGAAACTCAACTTAACTCACCACATAAACACAGTGGCTACAAAAGCAGGTCAGACACTAGGGATACTGTACCTACTGATACCCAAAGGTCCGCCACCATCTACAAGGAACAAGTCAGGTGTGAGATGGAATACTCCCCATTTGTCTGGCATCTCTCCACCACTGGCGCTCAGTAGCAGCAGTGTGTACTATCTACAAGATGCACTGCAGAAATTCACCAAAGATCCTTAGACAGCACCTTCCAAACCCATGACTGCTTCCTTCTAGAAGGATAAGGACAGCAGGAACTTGGGAACACAACCACCTGCAAGTTCCCCTCCAAGCCACTCATCACCCTGACTTGGAAATACCACCATTCCTTTACAGTTGTTGAGTCAGAATCCTGGGATTCCCTCCCTAGAGGGCACTGTGGGTCAACCCACAGCAAGTGGACTGCAGTAATTCAAGAAGGCACCTCCTCAAGGGCAAATATGGATGGGCTATCAGTGCTGGCCAGCCAGCGACATCCAACTCCCATAAATGAATAACAAAATCTACTAAAAGGGGGCATAGCTTTAAATTAAGGGGGGGTAGGTATAGGACAGATGTTAGGGGTAGGTTCTTTACTCAGCGAGTCGTGAGTTCATGGAATGCCCTGCCAGTAGCAGTGGTGGATTCTCCCTCATTATGGGCATTTAAGCGGGCATTGGATAGGCATATGGAGGATAGTGGGCTAGTGTAGGTTAGGTGGGCTTGGATCGGCGCAACATCGAGGGCCGAAGGGCCTGTACTGCGCTGTATTCTTCTATGTTCTATAAAACATCGACCTCCATTGTCTTTGTTTCATTATTCAGTCCAAAAGACTGCCTTTGTTAGGTTCCTTAGCAAACCAAACAATGGCTTTTCTTCCTATCTGCAGTATAATTATCTTTGCAGCCAACCAAGACATATCATTGACTAACTTGCCTTTACTCATCGAAACGTTGCTTCAGGCCCCATTGTGCAGGAGGTCAGGTGCAATATGTATACTGATAGTACCCAAATCTATTCCTCTGTTCCTTCTCTCCAAGCCTGAATATCACCAGTTGTCAAATGATCGACTAATAGCAAAGACTCATGGCAGCCAGGCAGTCAACAACAGCAGTGGAAGGGTGGTAGCGAGGTAGATCCAATTCTGAAGTACATATGACTATGCATGGATATATGGCAAAGCATAGTGTAATTAAAGGCAGTCAGCATGGTTTTGAGAGGGGCAGGTCATGCCTCACAAATGTTTTGAGTTCTTTGAGGAGGTGTCAAGACAGGTCGATGACAGTCGATGTGGACTTCAGCAAGGCATTTGATAGGGTTCCCCATGGTAGACTCATTCATAAAGTCAGGAAGTATGGGATACAGGGAGATTTGGCTATCTGGATTCAGAATTGGCTGGCTGACAGAAGGTTGTAGATGGAAAGTATTCTGCCTGGAGGTCAGTGTTGAGTGGGGTCCCACAGGGCTCTGTTCTTGGGCCTCTGCTCTTTGCAGTTTTTATAAATGACTTGGATGAGGAGGTTGAGGGGTGGGTTAGTAAATTTGCAGATGACCAAAAGGTTGGAGGTGTCGTTGATAGTATAGAGGGCTACTGCAGGCTGCAGTACAACATAGACAAGATGCAGAGCTGGGCTGAGAAATGGCAGATGGAGTTCTGGATAAATACGAAGTGATGCATTTTGGAAGGTCGAACTCGAATGCTGAATATAGGATTAAAGACAGGATTCTTGGCAATGTGGAGGAACAGAGGGATCTTGGTGTTCAAGTGCATAGATCCCTCAAAGTTGCCACCCAAGTGTATAGGGTTGTTCAGAAAGCATATGGTGTTTTGGCTTTCATTAACAGGAGGATCAAGTTTAAGAGCTGCGAGGTTTTGCTGCAACTCTACAAGTCCCTGGTGAGACCACACTTGGAATATTGTGTACAGTTCTGGTCGCCCTACTATAGGAAAGGCTTTGGAGAGGGTGCAAAGGTGGTTTACCAGGATGCTGCCTGGACTGGAAGGCTTGTGTTATGAAGAAAGGTTGAATAAGCTCGGACTTTTCTCTCTGGAGAGGAGGAGGAGAGGAGACCTGATCGAGGTGTACAAAATAATGAGAGGAATAGATAGATTCAATTCCCCAGGGCAGGATTGACTGGTACGAGAAGTCATAGTTTGAAGATATTAGGAGGAAGGTATAAAGGAGACGTCAGAGGTAGGCTCTTTACACAGAGGGTTATGCATGCATGGAATGCGTTGCCAGCTGCAGCGGTGGAAGCAGAGTCATTGGGGACATTTAAACGACTGCTGGACATGCACATGGATAGCAGTGAGTCGAGGGGTGCATAGGTTAATTTACTATATTTACATTTGGACTAAATCTCAGCACAACATCGTGGGCCTAAGGGCCTGTTCTGTGCTGTACTTTTCTATGTTCTGTATGGAACTTAAAGGCACACTGTTCCTATTTCTTATGGTCTTATAGAAAGCCAAGGGAAGATATTTGTCCAAACAAGTCTACAGAGCAGCAGTGAGGGAATGGTGCACAAAAACGTGCAAAAAGAAAAATCAATATAAATGGTAATGATATACATCCAGCTTAAGGCAAAGCTCTGTACAGACAAATGCAACGATGTAATGAATGCCACAATTTCAACTTAAACATCCCACAACACCAGGTTACAGTCCAACAGGTTTATTTGTAAGTACGAGCTTTCGGAGCTCTGCCCCTTCATCAGGTGAGAGTATCTCCAAGATTATCATGCACATCGACACAGAGGGTTCAAGTCACACTATAGCTACTTGATGAAGGAGCAGTGCTCCGAAAGCTAGTACAAGTGCACAATCCTTTATCCTGGTTTTCGAAATTCAGTATTTTTCGTATTTCAGAATAAGTGACAGGTTGATGGTGAAATGTTTAGAAATCTATCGGAGGAGCACACTCACTAAGTAAAATGGTTCAGAGATGCCGGTGTTGGACTGGGGTGTACAAAGTTAAAAATCACACAACACCAGGTTATAGTCCAACAGGTTTAATTGGAAGCACACTAGCTTTCGGAGCATTGGACTATAACCTGGTGTTGTGTGATTTTTAACTAAGTAAAATGGGGCCTTGAAACAGAATCAAGACCTGCCGGTGCTGCCCCACCCCCCACTACATTGCATCTGAGTGACATGCATTGAGTGGATGTCGACTTGGGTTAACTACCTGCATGCCAAACAACCTTGTTAATGAGAAAAAAAACCTTCGGACTTCAAAGCCTTTTGGATTGTCTACCTGTACTTCCAAATAAACCTGCTGGACTATAACCTAGTGTTGTGCGAATTTTAACTTTGTCCACCCTAGTCCAACATCAGCACCTCTCCATCACAATTAAAACCAAAATATTAGCTCTCAGATGTCCTCAACTAATGCAAACCACCACATGGTCAAGAACAGTCTAAAGTTGTTTCCTATTGTTAACTTCCTCATCTCATTCTCTATGCGGGGGGGGGGAACCTTGCTAATTTAATTCCCCCCCCCATAGTCTTTTAGACACCTTTTGCTTGTTTCCAAAATCCCCTCAACCTCCAGCTACGTCATTATTCTTTACAGCATTTCAGGCAGTTTCTTTCAATTCAATGATTGTTAGCTTCCTTGTTAGCCACAAATAGAGTATCCTTCTTTGTTAGTCTTTTTTTAATAGAACTCATCTTCATTGAGTGTTTCAGAATACCTTCAAAACTCTGCCATTGCTTATTTATAGTCTTATATGTGAACCAATTTTCCCAGTACACTGCAGCCAATAGTGTCTTCATAGCTTCATAATTCCTACTTCTTCCATAGTGAAATACCCCTTTCTATATTCAATTTCGTGTTCTACCTAGCATTGCAATTGAACTGTGGAATTGATAATCAATAGGTTTTACTATCTCTGATTTTACATTATCTTATGCATATTCACAGGTAAATTCCAATCTGATTCAACATTTAATAGGTTTCTGAACGCCAATTGGCATATAAAAAGCTTCACTGTGAACACACATATACAGATCTTACCTAACTTCATTAACTCGTGGCAATGGATGCATAACCACCATTTTCTTCTTGCCTTTTGTCATGATGTGAGGAGTGAGAATAAACTGTCCAAAACACTTAGGGTGAAGAAAGATAGGGTGGGCAGAAAAAAATTGCAATTAAATCAAAAATTACTGAAAAAAAAAACACAGGAACACATAATACACAGTCTCTAAACCAATACACAATGATCAAGGAGAGTAAACAATGGAGCAAAATGTTGTTGGTTCCCAGCAAAAATGTAGGAAAGTTCATTACAGTGAGAGGGATTCAAAGAGCAGTGGTGGGGTGGGGGGAAAGAGGAGAACAAAAGGAGAGAGAGTGAGAGACCCAATGACAAGCAGTGCAAGAAAGGGGGGGACAGTGAGAGTGCAACAGCACCAATGTGACAGCATGCAGGCATATGTTGGGGGGGTGTTCAGATGAGGTAGGGGTGATAGCACATGCGGCGGCGGTGGGGGAGGGAAAAAGCAAACAAGCAACGGAGGAGCAGCACATGCGAAAGAGATACAGATAATGAGAGGAGCTGAGGAGGGGGCAGCACAAGAAGGAAGCAGTATGTACAAGTTGTGAGCCAGCGTGAGAGGGAGGGAGGAACAGTGCATTGAGAGAGCAAGCAAGAGCGCAAGGGGACAGGGTGAGAGAAAGAGAGGGAACAGCATGCGTGACAGAGTCACGGGGGGCTACAGCACGCATGCGAGGAACGGTGTGAGACGGTGTGGGACAGCGCGCACGTGAGAGAGGGACAGCACACATAAGAGACCCCATTAATTATGCTTACATATTTTCCTCAGTCAATGATGGTTTTAAGCCTACCCTTACCAATTTGACGCTTCAGATTCTATGGCTCTACGTTTAGTTCTTCCATTGTAAAGATAGATACAAAATATCTACTTATAATCTCTGCCATTTCGTTATTTCCCATTGTTAACTTCCTCATCGCATTCTCCACAGGGGGGGAACCTTGCTAATTTAATTCCTCCCACTATAGTCTTTTAGACACCTTTTGCTCGTTTCTAAAATCCTCTCAACCTCCAGCTACGTCATTATTCTTTACAGCATTTCAGGCAGTTTCTTTCAATTCAATGATTGTTAGCTTCCTTGTTAGCCACAAATAGAGTATCCTTCTTTGTTAGTCTTTTTTTAATAGAACTCATCTTCATTGAGTGTTTCAGAATACCTTCAAAACTCTGCCATTGCTTATTTATAGTCTTATATGTGAACCAATTTTCCCAGTACACTGCAGCCAATAGTGCCTTCATAGCTTCATAATTGCCTCTACTTAAGGCTAATTTGAGACCCAAGTATCATACCTTCAAATTGAATGCAGATTCTACAATGATATGATCACTGTTGCATGGAAGATCCTTCACTGAAAGCTCATTAATTAATCCTCTTTCATTATCAAAGCCCAACATATTATGCCTCTTTCTAGAATCAGACTATGTACCTAATGCAGTCCATTAAAAATTCATCTTCAGGCTATCTTTGCAATCATTTTTGGCTTTATTAGGTAAATTGGTTCAAGAAGCTGAAACTTTAAATGCTGTTCTAGAATTCTACATTTGATTTTCAAATAGGTGTGTGTGTATGTTGGGTGGTGGAGGTGGAGAGGTTGGAGACATCCCACTATTCTCTTTAATATATGTTAAATTATTACCGCTCTGTATTCTTCCTCGGAGGCAAATCTTTCTTTCTGAATCCTTGTCATGTATAACACATCAGTATCTGGCAAAGCTTCTTCCAAACTATCAAATTCCTCCTGTGTACACAAATGTGTGTTAATATGCAGACTGGAAAGTAAACAGCAAAACTGCATTCAAATAAATTTTTAGATCAAAGTTCATATATTTTTAAAGTTTCTTGAACTCTAAGGGTCCTTAGAACCATGCCCATTCGAAACATAACAGAAGTTTAACATTCAACACTACTACTTTCAAAAGTAAGCTGTTCAAATTAAACTCCAGTTAAGTCTACATGTCATCAGTTTTGCTTACCTGCTTGATTCCTCTAGATGCCAGAAAATGTATGATATTTTGCGGCATGCGAAGGTTTCTGGGAGTAACATATCGGAGATTAACACGGTATAATGTAAGAAGGTAGGCCAGTGAATGTACTGTTCTCCCATGTTTTAGATCTCCAACCATTGTAATCTATTAAGCAAGTAAAATTACAAAGTGGTAAAAATAATTGTTATTTCAATGACAAAAACTGAAATTGGTAGAAAAGCTCAGCAGGTCGGGCAGCATCTGTGAAGAGAAATCAGTTAACATTTCAGATGCAGTGACCCTTCCTTAGATGAGCTCGAAGGAAGGGTCACCAGACCTGAAACTTTAACTTGATTTCTTGTCACAGATGCTGCCAGACTTGCCGAGCTTTTCCACCAATTTCTGTTTTTGTTTCTGATTTACAGCATCGATAGTTCTTTTAGAACATAGAACATAGAAGAATACAGCGCAGTACAGGCCCTTTGGCCCTCGATGTTGCGCCGATCCAAGCCCACCTAACCTATACTAACCCACTATCCTCCATATACCTATCCAAAGCCCACTTAAATGCCCAGAAAGAGGGAGAGTCCACCACTGCTACTGGCAGGGCATTCCATGAACTTACGACTCGCTGAGTGAAGAACCTACCCCTAACTTCAGTCCTATATCTACCCCCCCTTAATTTAAAGCTATGCCCCCTTGTAATACCCGACTCCATACGCGGGAAAAGGTTCACACTGTCAACCCTATCTAACCCCCTAATCATCTTGTACACCTCAATCAAGTCACCCCTAAACCTTCTTTTCTCTAATGAAAACAGCTCCAAGTGTCTCAGTCTTTCCTCATACGATCTTCCTTCCATACCAGGCAACATCCTGGTAAACCTCCTCTGCACCCGTTCCAGTGCCTCCACATCTTTCCTATAGTATGGTGACTAAAACTGCACACAATATTCCAGATGCGGCCGCACCAGAGTCTTATACAACTGCATCATGACCTCAGGACTCCGGAACTCAATTCCTCTACCAATAAAAGCCAGTACGCCATATGCCTTCCTCACCGCACTATTTACCTTGCGCACTATTTACTTTTGGTTTTCATTTGCTATTTTGATAAGTTTGTCCCAGATTGATAACATTTATGCATTTGCCAAGTTGGACTGTTCCTTATTAAATGTGAGATCTGGTAAGATCCAGTGACAATATATACACAGAAGACATTTAATAACTGTAAAACCTTACTATTTTCGTGTTATTGCAGTTTAGCATGCATTTGCAACTTCCTGCATCAAAATCAAATCATAATAAAGAGAAAAATAACTGCCAATATGATTTGCACGTTAACATTCCAGTAGTTTTGATCACCTGGAATAACTAAGTTGGTGCAAAAATAACTCAGCTACATCAGAAAAAGTATCTTGGCTGCAAAAGCATTTTGAAAATTCAGTTGGGAGGATGTGATGTTGGTGAATTGTTTTCTTGAATCACTGCAGTTCATTTGGTGGTAGCTCCAGAACTTTGACCCAGTGACAGTGAAGGAAAGTGATACATTTCCAAGCGAGGATGATGAGTGACTTAAAGTAGAACTTGCAGGTGGCAGTATTCTCATGTATCTGCTGTCCTTGTCTTTGGTACAAAACAAACCCAATGCTACCCACAATTAACCATTCTAACTGGATTAGAAGAGCTTGAAGTAAGTTCTTACTCATGCTTAGACACAGAATTCTTATATTTTCGCTTTCATAGGCTGCAGATGTCTCTGGCTATGCCAGCCTTGATGGTCTAAATGGTAGTGGTGAGCTGCCTTCTTGAAATGCTGCGTATCAGTGAACTGCATACATCAACAATGCTGTTAAAGGAGTTCCAGTATTTTGTTCCTTCACTGTAACTGGGCCAGTGATGTATTTCCAAATCGGGGTTGCATGGGCCTTGAGAGAGCAATTTGCAGGCAAAGGTGATTCCATAACACCTGATGCCTTTGTCCATCTAGGCCACAAGAATCATGGGCTGAGAAGGTACCATCAAAAGAGCCTTTCTGAGTTGCTGTAGTGCATCTTGTAAATGACATGCACTACTGCCACTGTGAGTTGGTGATGAGGGAATGCCTTATAGATGGTGGACTTTAGTGAATTAGCAGACAAGTTACTTACAGCAAAATTATTCATGTGAAGAATATATCTTACCGTCATTCCATTCACTGTCCCCAGCTCCTCACGAATAGTAAAAATGTCAAGCAATGCCTGAGTTGGGTGCTCACCAACACCATCCCCTGCATTAATAATAGGCTTTCGGCAATGTTTAGCAGCAAGCTGAAAGAAAAGAGGTAAATGTTTTGTGTTTTGTTTTGTAATTGCCAGTTATGTGTTGTCAATGATACACTTAAGCACATGGAGTGGAAATTACACTGAGCAGCACATTCAGAATTCAAGCCAGCCCAATTGGATATCACAAAAAAATTAAAATTAAGCTAGTTATTTATAATGATGTGGAGGTGCTGGTGTTGGGACTGGGGTGAACAAAGTCATAAGTCACATGACACCAGGTTATAGTCCAACAGGTTTATTTGAAATCACACGCTTTTACAGCGCTGCTCCTTCGTCAGTTTACCTTATAGATAAACGTATAGATTTATAAAAATTCAATACAGAACTTTAACATTCTTTCTTAAAAGAAACTAAATGTGCAATCACTTATTCTTCACCTTAAATCTCTCATCCACACTTAACTGCCACAACTTTTCATTTAAATTCTTAGCAACTGTTCATTTAGACATTTGTCTTCAACAGTTCTAGATCACCATATTAACACAATAGAACAAATACTTAATTATTCCATTAATTTAGTCTAACCTGTTGCATGACCTGAACAGAAATAGTTTCCATAAACTTCTGTAAAGAAATTTGAACTTCCAGCTGATAGCTGAAAAGGGTGACAAGAATTCACATTAAATACTTTAATTGTAGTCAGTGCTATTAGAGTATTTACTAAACATTATTTTTACAAGCAACTGATACTTTAAATAATAGAACTATTTATTCCTATTTTTAATGCAAAGAAAAATCTACTTTGCAGGTCTATTTATGCTGAGCCTTTGGTAGCCATTCAATTTTCCTGGATCCAGTCAAAAACACTTAGTTCCCACGTTTACCTTTCATTCCTTTCCTTTCTTAACCTGGTAACATTCTCAGATAGCTTGCACGAGAGGGACAATTGCTAGGAAAAGCTCTCACTGTAAAAGCCAAGGGAATTTTCCAATTTTGATCAAATCCTCACAAAGTTGATTATTTCAACATGAGCAAATGCCCTGATCACATGACTGACCTGAAAAAAACCCCACTTTTAACCTCTTGCCCTTTCTTGCAGATCCTGTCAGACTGTGCCTGAGTATTTCAGGAATATTCCAGAAAACCTTTCCCTCTCAGCCCATCTCCAAGAAAACATGAATCATGTGACTCCTATTCCAGTCAAAATATGGATTAGCTATACTTAAGCCCACTAACTGTCTACCTTGGAAGTAAGCAAACAGTTTAAAGCATAACTACTTACAACCCAACATCCTCAATACTTTCTTGGGTTTTGGGAGACTAGCAGCTTAATCACCATAAAAATGATGCCAGTATTCTCTAAGAGCGAATACTTTGCAGCTTCTTTCGAGCAAAGAAGCCTGCTCTCACAGTAATCACTAACAGCTACGTCGTTTACACCGGTTTATTAGACAAACCTCAGAATAAATCAAATGACCACTTTGTTTTGCAATTCTATCACTACAGCAAAATGATGTTATCTTCAATCTTACACAATTTTCTACTTCAAACCAGGACATTTTGGAGATTAGACACTGTAGGAAATTAGGCCATGTTAGAACAGTAAGGCCAGTTGGAAGCAATATCTTACTAAAGACCTAATATAATTAAAGTCAAAACTTCCCATTGTGAAAGAATACCACTTGCAGCCAAAAAAAAAGTAAAATTAAGCCGAAAGGTCATGTAAAAACAAAAACATCAATCTCTGAGCTATTTCCTCAATACCTCTGAAAATGGAGTCGCAGGTAGACAGGGCAGTGAAGGTGGCTTCTGGCACACTAGCTTTCATCAGTCAGGCATTGAGTATAAAAGTTGGGAAATTATGATGCAGTTGTACAGGACATTGGTGAGGCTGCACTCAGAATATTGTGTTCAGTTTTGGTCACCTTGTTAACAAGAAGAATGTTATTAAACTGGAGAGAGTGCAGAAGAAATTCACAAGAATGTTGCCAGGACTCAACAGTCTGAGTTATAAGGAGAGGTTGAACAAGCTAAGACTTGTTTCTTTAAAGTGTAAGAGGGGGGGGGGGGGGGGAGGGTGGAATCTTACAGAAGTGTATAAGATCATGAGAGACATATATAGGATAGAATGGACTTAGTCTTTTTCCCAGGGTTAGGGAACAAAGGACGAGAAGGCATCAGTTTAAAGTTAAAGGGAACCTGAGGGGCAACTTTTCTTTTAAAAACAGAGGGTAGTATACACCTGGAATGAGTTGCCACTAGAAGTGGTTGAAGTGGGTACATTACCAACACTTAAAAGGCATTTGGACAAATACATGAATAGGAAAGGTTTAGAAGGATGTGGCAGAAAGTGAGGACTGCAGATGCTGGGGATCAGTCAAAGATTGTGGTGCTGGAAAAGCACAGCCGGTCAGGCAGCATCTGAGTATCAGGAGAATTGACACGGGCATAAGGCCTTCATCAGGAATGAGGTTTGTGGCCCAAGGGGACGGAAAGATAAATGGGAGGAAAGGTAGATGGGAATACAATAGGTAGATGAAGGTGATAGGTCGGAGAGGATAGGTGGGAAGGAAGATGGATAGGTAGGACAGTTCAAGATGGCAGTGCCAAGTTGGACGGTTGGATCTGGGATAAGGTGGGGAAAGGGGAAATGTGGAAACTGGTGAAATCCACATTGATCCCATGTGGTTGGAGGGTCCCAAGGCAGAAAATGAGGTATTCTTCTTCCAGGCATCAGATGGTTAGGGTTTGGCAATGGCAGGGTTTGTTGCACTGCAAGAAGTGCAAAGCCTGTACCCACACCTCTCCCCAAGGCCCCAAAGGATCCTTCCACATCCAACAGAGATTTACGTGTACTTCTCCACACATCATCTACTGTGTCCGCTGCTCCTGACGTGGTCTTACCTACACTGGGGAGACATATCGCCAACCTGTGGAATGTTTCAGAGAATGTCTCTGGGACACAATAACCCACTGCCCGGTGGCCGAACATTTTAACACCCCCTCCCACTCAGCCAAGGACATGCAAGTCCTGGGCCTCTTCCACCACCAAACCCTACCTGGAGGAAGAATGCCTCATCTTCTGCCTTGGGACACTCCAACCACATGGGATCAATGTGGATTTCACCAGTTTCCTCATTTCCCCACCCAACACCTTACCCCAGATCCAACCTTCCAACTCGGCACTGTCCTCTTGAACTGTCCGACTTTAGATTAGATTAGATTACTTACAGTGTGGAAACAGGCCCTTCGGCCCAACAAGTCCACACCACCCCGCCGAAGCGCAACCCACCCATACCCCTACATCTACCCCTTACCTAACACTACAGGAAATTTAGCATGGCCAATTCACCTGACCTGCACATCTTTGGACTGTGGGAGGAAACCGGAACACCCAGAGGAAACCCACGCAGACACGGGGAGAATGTGCAAACTCCACAGTCAGTCGCCTGAGGCGGGAATTGAACCCGGGTCTCTGCCGCTGTGAGGCAGCAGTGCTAACCACTGTGCCACCGTGCCGCCCGACTTCTATCTGCTCTGACTATCACCTTCATCCCCCTAACCCCCCCAGTCCCAATTCCATCCCATTTATCCCCTTGGGCCACTAGCCTCATTCCTGATGAAGGGCTTATGCTTGAAACATCGAATCTCCTGCTCCTCGGATGCTGCCTGACCAGCTGTAACGCTTTTCCAGCATTACACTTAGAAGGATATAGGCCAAATGCAGGGAAATGGGGTTAGAGTGGATTGACATTTTCATCGGCATGGACCAATTTGGGCCAAAGAGCCTGTCACCGTGCTGTAGGAATCTATGACTTTCTATGACTCTATGACCTCAGAAATAATCTTCACTAATTAAACCACTTAAGCAGCCTACTGAACAAACCTCAATATACACCCACCTCATCTATACAGAGTAAGAGAAGAATCACATTCTTATTTTACAAATCCAGCATAAAGCAAAGCAATCAAGTTCTCTATTTAAATTACACAGTTAAATTGCTAATCAAATCCAACAAATAAGAGTTTATGATTGCTTTTAGATAAAAAGATAAATATTCTTATATACCATGTAAACTTAATATACACAAGGTTTTCAGTTTATTTTTACACACTTATGAGGAAGCATATTTATTGATACCAATTTACTCCAAGTGAAGAATCTTAGAAAATTAAACCATCATCAAATAATATTTTGCATTCAGGATTTTCAAAGACATACCTCAACTGCGTCTGGCTGAGGATGGCGCAGAACCAAGACATCCACATAGCAGCTCATTGTCTGTACAGAATCTAAGAGAGACTCCCCTTTCTGTACAGAAGAAGTAGCTTCTGAAAAATGAATCACAGAACCTCCAAGCCGTTGCATGGCAGCAGCAAATGAACTACTAGTTCTTGTGCTGACCTCATAAAACATGGAAGCCATAACTTTCCCCTTTAATAAGAAAATAAAAATAACAGAATTAGAATTTCAGCTTTTTAAAAACTTACTTGATATTTCAAAATTAAAATGGTAGGACACTATACAGGTCATTCTGCCATAACTGAGATTGACAAATAGGAGACGCTGTTTCTAAAGCATGAACTTTAAAAACGTGTGTTGGCTATAACACGATTACATCATCAACACTTTGTTATTTTTAATGGGCAATTTTTATATAGCGCGGAGTCGCACAAGAATGCAGCATTGCATTATAGAACTGCCTGAAGTTGATTTTAGTTTCTATGATTTGTATTATGTAGCAGAGTGATGGTTAATTTACAGGTTTAACATATTTAAAAATTTATTTATGGGATGCTGACATTGCTGGCTGAACCAGCGTTTACTTGCCATCCCTAGCTGGCTGAGAAGGTGATGATGACAGGATCTGGACCAGATGGGCCAAGGGGCTGAGAAGTTCAAAGTCTGTGAGAAGATTTGTAGCTTGAGTGCTCGTTGTTGTGGTTCTGTTCGCCGAGCTGGGAATTTGTGTTGCAGACGTTTCGTCCCCTGTCTTGGTGACATCCTCAGTGCTTGGGAGCCTCCTGTGAAGCGCTTCACAGGAGGCTCCCAAGCACTGAGGATGTCACCAAGACAGGGGACGAAATGCCTGCAACACAAATTCCCAGCTCGGCGAACAGAACCACAACAATGGGCTGAGAAGTGGCAGCTGGAGTTTAATTCAGATAAATGCAAGGTGCTGCTTTTTGGGAAAACAAATCTTAGCAGGACTTATACACTTAATGGTAAGGTCCTAGGGAGTGTTGCTGAACAAAGAGACATTGGAGTGCAGGTTCATAGCTCCTTGAAAGTGGAGTTGCAGGTAGTTAGAATAGTGAAGAAGGCGTTTGGTATGCTTTCCTTTATTGGTCAGAGTATTGAATACAGGAGTTGGGAGGTCATGTTGCGGCTGTACAGGACATTGGTTAGGCCACTGTTGGAATAATGGTAGTGGATTTGGACAAGTGCTTAATAAGGAACCTTGATGAATTTCTGCAGTGCATCTGTTGCTGGAATACACTGTTACAACTGGTCATCCATTGTGGAACGACTGGCTGTTTGTGGATGCAGTGCCAGTGAAGTGAGCTGCATTGTGGGGTCAAGCTTCTTGTTTGTTATTGGAGCTGCATCATATTCCTGACTTATGCCTTGTAAATGGTGGACTGACTTTGGGAAGTCAGGAGGCAAGTTCCTTACTGTAAAATTCCTAGCATTTGACCAACTTTTATGGCCACTGTGTATGTGGTGAGTCCAGTTCAGTCTCTGGTCAATGGTGACCCTAAAATATTGATAATGAGGGATTCAGTAAAATTAATGACATTGAAGATCGTGGGGTAATGGTTAGATTCTCTTATTGGATATTTTCATCAAACAATTGCTGCTTATCTAGAAGGCAAAACAGTATTTACTTTATTACTTGACTGTCATCCGCAGTCTAGTATGAAATAGAATTTGAAAGTTTGGACAAGATGGATGAATAATAGAATTGAGATTACCAGTCTCAATTTTGCTTCTTGTATTCATTCTTAATAAACCAGGGTTCTCATAAGTTGTGATTGTCACAAGCATCTCTTATGAAACGGAAGATATCCCAAGCCATTTCACCATGAAGAAAAAGTATGGATGTTGATGAGATAAATGACAAATGTTTGCTTGTAGCACTTACAGCCCACATACATATGCAGTATCAGTGACAAGGAACTACTTTAATAGAAATGTTTTTACAATCACAAAAGTAACAGTTGCTAACTCTTAAAACACCTTGTTCCAACATAACCAAATTCATAACAATGAAACAATTAAAGCAATATAGTTTTTCAAAGAGTTATTCAAGTAGTACATAGTGTGGAGTTTGACAACTGGTAAAATGAATTAAAATGTTGGAACAAATTTAAAATCACCCAACGTTGAGCTTGTAATCTTAGCCATGGGATAACAATCCCATTATCTACTAATGGTACTAGCCAGATGGTCTCAGAATATTCTGCACAAAACCTTTCCAACCTATTTATTTGTAATTGTGATACTGTGGAGCATGGGTTGAATGTGCTTGTACAACTATTTCTGGCACATTTCTGCTGGACACAGATGGTGTAGTAAAAGCAGTAATCAAAAACGATAATGTTCATGGACAGGAAGTGAGGGAGTTTTGAAAGCAGGATCAGACAATACAGAGGGAATGTTGTGAGGAATTTCCGAAGACAAGGCATGTGGACAAGTGGCTGATCGCATGGCCAATAATGGAGGACAAGGAGCAAGCAAAGTGAACAATGAATATGGAGATGGGACTAAAAACTGGGTATTTGTGGAGGCAGGAAGAATGAACTGGGTAACTGCTGAACCAGAAACCATTATTAAGATCAATCTTAACAGCAATGGAGTAGGACTGCAGCAGACAATTGCATGGTGTTAAAAAGCTGTTTTTTTAAAACAGGATGTGTGGATGAGGAAGTTAAGTGGTATGGTGAGTTGTACAAAAAGACGGAGACAGAAAGGTAGATTTGCATGTTTTCAGCATGGGTGTGGAAACTGACCCTATTCTTCTGAATAACATCATGAATAGATAATTTGCAAACAGTGAAATGAAAGAGACAACTTGGATCCCTAGGGGTACACCAGAAAAGTGAGAAATCTTAGATTGGTGTACCTTGAACAAAGACACTAAGAGGAACCTCTGGGAAAAAAATGACAAACGTAAATAAAAACACCTAGACATCTGAAGCAGTGTGAAAACACTCAGCCTCTGGGATCAATGTCATAAATTAAAATTGCTTAAAGAACAAACCTTTAGAAGGTCCAAGCTACGATCTTTCTGCACCGTCAAACGCAGGTTATGAGCAAGATTGAACAAATGGGATAACTGCACACAAGAACAAGACAGGCTGTCAGCAGGTCAACATATGCAAAAATTCTTATAACACAATATAAATGTGCAATTAATATTCACTACATTTTCCCTCGACATCTCTTCATAATGAAATTTTCAATATGGGCTGGAGATACATTTACAACTCGTCATGTCCAAGTTAACATGATTATCACGTTGGCACGAACAACAACTGTAGCTTCCCTAATCAGCTTGAAAGTATCCAGCTAGCTTAATTTTTCTGATATTTTGAGAGCTCTTTATTTAAGTCACCAATAGAGATCAAATGTTAGATGTATCATGGTGATAGTCTTCAGTCTGTTCATCTCTGTGTACACATCTCAAACTATTTGTTATACAAATAAAAATCACATTCAACCTACCAAAGAATTTTGTGTAGGCATCCCAAATTTCCTCAAACATAAAAAGGGCCATGTATTATATTAAAATAAAACTGTTTCTGGGATGAGTGCCACTGGTAAGGATAGTATTTATTGCCAATTCATAATTGCCGACGAAAAGGTGGTGGTGAACCCCTTTTTGAACTGCTACAGTCCATGTTACTTAGGTGCTTCTTTCAGTGGTAGTTTGCAGTTTAGTGGTAGAATGCAGTTAAGAGCTGAAAATGTGTTGCTGGAAAAGCGCAGCAGGTCAGGCACCATCCAAGGAGCAGGAGAATCGACGTTTCGGGGGCTCATGCCCGAAATGTCGATTCTCCTGCTCCTTGGATGCTGCCTGACCTGCTGCGCTTTTCCAGCAACACATTTTCAGCTCTGATCCCCAGCATCCGCAGTCCTCACTTTCTCCTCGAATGAAGTTAAGACCCAACCAAAATGCTGTGGACCTGGAGCTATATGTTGGCCATATCAGATAAGGAAGTAAGATTTTCACCACAAAGGACACAAGTGAACCAGATGGGTTATCACACCAATCCAGGAGTTTCACAATTGATGAGACTTATATTTGTCAGATTTATTGACTGAATGCACATTCCCCTAGCAGCCATGGTGAGATTTGAATTTATATTTCCCAACGATCTGATCCAGCCGGTGGATGAACAGTTCAAATGACATAACATCACTGTCAACCTTTTACATGTTCTCAACTCAATTCTCTTGGTGAAAGTAACAGAGACATTAAACAGGAGTAACAAAGCACAGCACACCATGTTTACAGAAATGATGTACTGATATGCTTGATTCTTAATGCTCTCTGAAGCAGCCCAGCTGCTCATTCAGTTGTAGAAGAAGTTATTTAATAGATCATGCTATCAAAGTAATTAGAGACAAGCAATAAAAAAGCATTGACTTTTATATTTTTAGAATTTGAACAGTCATATTTTTCCTTTCTCTAATAGGAAATTGGTTACTTTGGTGTTTTTCCTGAGCTACAGATGATTTTTCACAACTAAACCTTTAAACAATAGAAAACACAGATGACAGAGGTGCTGTAGTCCTTAAATCATGCTCAGGCTGGTACAACTGAAAACACATCTGTTGGACTCAAACACTGACACTAGCATTGATGCATCCATCCATAATCAATATCAATACTGAAGACGCATCAGTAACATGACACAAAAGATGCTCCTGCAAATTCAAATAGGTCCCATGGTTGACATTTGAATTAGTGTAACATTTGCAATTTCTGGTACACATCTGAAGGCTGTTGTGGTTCTGTTCGCCAAGCTGGGAATTTGTGTTGCAGACATTTCGTCCCCTGTCTACGTGACATCCTCAGTGCTTGGGAGCCTCCTGTGAAGTGCTTCTGTGTTGTTTCCTCCGGCATTTATAGTGGTTTGTCTCTGCCACTTCCAGTTGTCAGTTCCAGCTGTCCGCTGCAGTGGCCGGTATATTGGGTCCAGGTCGATGTGTTTGTTGAAAGAATCTGTGGATGAGTGCTATGCCTCTAGGAATTCCCTGGCTGTTCTCTGTTTGGCTTGTCCGATAATAGTAGCATTGTCCCAGTCGAACTCACGTTGCTTGTCATCTGCATGTGTGGCTAAGGATAGCTGGTTGTGTCGTTTCGGCAGCGGACAGCTGGAACTGACAACCGGAAGCGGCAGAGACAAACCACTATAAATGCCGGAGGAAACAACACAGAAGCACTTCACAGGAGGCTCCCAAGCACTGAGGATGTCACCTAGACAGGGGACGAAACGTCTACAACACAAATTCCCAGCTTAGCGAACAGAACCACAAAAAAGAACACCCAAGCTACAAATCTTCTCACAAACTTTGAACATCTGAAGGCACCTGGACAAGGCAAGTTAGAGGAATCTCGACTATCCAGAGTTCGGTTAACTGAACAAAATACTCCCTGCTAGTGTCCTTCAGATAATCAAGGTTCCTCTGTATAATGTATGTTGGTGCTTATTTCCAAACATTTGAATGTTTGCAATTTCACATCGTATGTTCCAAAAATTAGCTGATATCTTATACTAGCAGTTTTACCAGGACTTGTTCCACCTGTCAGTCAATTAAAATCAAGAGAGCTCACTGTTCTTCCAGATAACTTGAGCAGTGCAGACATGCACAATGGAAATGCATGAAAGTTACAAGCATGTATTACACTATGTAACAATGTGGAAACACATCATGAATGCCACTAAGAAACATATTTGAGAAACTGAGTTTGTTGAATTATGGCACAGATATAACATAATTGGTCAGTCAACACCCTGTAAATGCTGTGTTCAGAATATAAATCAATGCAATGTCAGTGTGAAAATCTCCTATCTGCCAGAATGTTTAACTTAAACTATCATATTTACATTTGTGAAATAAAACAAAAATAATTCTAAGCTATGGAAAGCAATTCTTACAATAGGTTTTGCATGAAGGCAAAATCATGAAGAGTTGCACCTGTCTACTACAGGCAAAACTTGTAAATAAAACAGATGATAAATCACTTGTTGTCTTAGCAAATGTCCTAGAAATTTTGATACGGTCTAGAATTCTTTTCTCCACAAGGAGAACCCAACGTGCTGCTTTGGATGAAAACTAGCACCAAACTGGACTGAAATGCTGGACATCAACACAATCCTTGGGTTCTTTAAATATTAATATCAGGCCTCCCAATCAAGGTCCTTGCTCATTAAAAATGCTTCAGGTCAATCAATAATCAATTTCATGAGGCACTTCGGTCAGCTTGAGAACAGAAATATTCTACTAATGGAAACATATGAAAGCAGATTCAAATCAATGAAAATCACAATTACCTGGTCTTTGGTAAACTGTCTGACTGACAGAATGTGTTGTCCAACATAATGATGCAACAAAGGGGAACACGGATGAGGGACAGTTTGAACCGCTAGATTCTGTGGTGATAGAAGCCTCGAGACTGGAGGAGGATGTATATAACCGTCTTGATTAATGGTATCTTTGGCGCATTTAAAAAAAAAAGTGTTCGGTTATTATTCCACCATTATTAAAAATGTCTGGCTTTTTGCTGTTAAGCAAACATTCAGTTGAACCCTCTGCTGATGACTACTTTTAGTTTGAACATATCAACAAATGTTGACTACTTGTCAGTTTCAAAACAATCCAGTTATCAAAGCCATGAAAGACATGACTTTAGCTTTGGGGGTCTGAAAATGAGATCTGTTCAAACCAAGCATACGCTTTAACACTAAGGTTCATAGTCAACAGGTCCACGTTGGTGCCACTGTCATAAGACATCGAAAGCAATATTGCATTATTGACACCATCATACAATTAACCACATAGGTGTTGTGCACAGTACTCAGTTCCCCAAGTCTCTTAACAACTGGTCACCTGGCCCTGATTAAGTTGGGACTGAAAATCGTTGCTTCCAGTGTGTTGTATGTAGATTTCTGTTTGATGGAATCTTATTTTCCTTTCAGGCAACTGCTGTTCATGAATGTGCCATTCCCAAATCTTCTCTGCATATATATTTTGTTCCTTTTGTCGTTCTATACAATTGTCTTTGATCCTGCGCTGTCAACATGTTCGTCATTTAGTATCTGTCTTCCAATCTATCATAGACCATCCCTTGTGTTCTATTTCTGATCACCACATCTTCCACCTTCTTAAAACCAGCTATACTTTTAACATCTCCAAGCACGGATGAAAGATCAGATGTTAAATGTCAATTCCATTTCATCTTCACAGTTGCTGCCTGACCTAAATATCTCCAACATTTTCTGTTTTTATTTCTGAAAACTCAGGTGTTCAATTTATGGAACAGTTTGTGCAATTGGTTTGTGAGGGTTGACTAGAGAAAATAATCACAAACCTCCAAATATAAATGTGAACCAAGCCATGACAGCAACCTGTATTCCAACTCCACTTTTAGCAAAATCATCAAAACCAAAACTTATGTATAAATGCTTGTGACATGCATGCATTTTAGAATATCAGGGTCAGCACTTTCCAGGTGGCAGCTTCAATATTTTTATCCCAAATTCTTAAAAAGCCAGTACAGCCCTTCCTGAAAAAATGTTTTTTTTTAAGAAAAGGAAGTAGTTTATGGGTGGTTGTTGGGTTTGAGAAGCAAAATTAAATGTTTTATGTCTGTGGCCTTTCATTAGACCAGAAATGTTAACCAGTTCCTCTCTCCACAGATGCTACCAACCAACTAGTGTTTTCACTTGGGTTTACAGCATCCATAGTACTTTTGAATTGTTGGAAAGATTGGCTACCCAAATCCATTGACACAGATAATAAAAGTAATCAATTCTAATAAATTTCTAAACATTCCACATGTTGAATTTTAAATCAGAAACTGTAATTCACACCTTGTTCAATGAATTTCTTGGCTGCTTTTTCCTTGAATTCTCCTTCAGCTGTTTAAATCAAAGCATTCAGAAGCAGCAAAATGTCAGTGATTAATTGAATCAAGTATTCGAAATCTGAAGAGTCAAGCATGCTCTCCAATGTAACATGACATTTTCACGCGCTGCAATATAATACATTTTTCATCACTTAACTAAGGGAATATACGAACTGCATCGAAAATAAATGATAGCACTTCGGATTTTAGATTAACAGCGTATGAAGCAAGCGATTTTTTTTAAAGAAAATATGTTGTTTGATGTATCATTTAACAGAGCATGACTGACATTATTTGAGAGACAGTAAAATATATAATTGCTTGAAACAAAAGGGGCATTTGGATTTTAAAAATGATCTGATAACATCACAAAAATAATTAATTAAGCAAACAGTTAATTTCTTTCAAACGTTACAAGATGTCAACTTTAGATTCAAAGCAAAGACTGAAGAGTTATTGCTCCAGATTGGATTACTTTCTTAGCCATTAGGGAAGACAATGGAACAATGAAAACTTTGTTTAAATAAAAATCAGGCATCTTACAATTAATTTCTGTATTTCATATTTATGCTTTTTTAAAGGAGTTAAAAATCTTAAGGTTGCCAACATATCAAAAACAGTCATGGAGTATTACTGTTGTACTAACCATGATCATGCATTACAATTATCAAATGAAGGAATGAAAATATTTTCTCAGAAGTTTAATCTCCTTGCAGGGAGATTATAGACTAAAATCATCAGCGCCTGAACACAATGACATAACCACACACCTGAACAGTTAGCCTGTTCAAAAGCATCAGTTCACACAAACAAGTATTTGATAGACGAACAAAATAAGGCTGACTTACAAATTGTCAAAGACAACATTCAGCCAAACTCACCATGCAAGAAAACTGAGCTCAAAACATTTAGATTGAAGGCAATACTTGGTGGTCATTGTATAAACATGCTTTATAAACCGGTTATAGTTATTTCTTATAGATTTGTTAAGGGGTACGCTCAGAATTTACTTGAATTGCTGCTTACCCTGACACAAATCATCCTATTCTGTTTGCACGAGAGCTCTTTTTGAAAAACGTGAAGCAATGGCTCACTTGATAAACAGCAATGTAGTGAAACGTGCTATTTGCAAACTATGCAATGTAAGTAGCATAAACAGTGAGATGAAAGCCATCAATTTGTACATCTTCAAAAAAGTAAACGTGATACAACAACATGTTTAAGTTGGGAAAATGAACTAAAGTACAAGAGCAAATATGGAAGTAATATATCTATTTGCATAAATGTGGATATAATTTATTTTAAAGACAAAAATAGAAATTGTTGGAAAAGCCCTGCAGGTCTGTCAGTGGAGAAAAATCAGAGTTAATGTTTCTCAGCACAGATACTTCCAGACCTGCTGAGCTTTCTCAGCAATTGCTATTTTTGTCTGATTTTATAGTATCCGCAGGTTTTAAATTTGTTTTATTATTGATCCCAAACGAACAAAGAATATCAAGCCATCTATTATCTTATAGACCAATGCACCAACAATTGGTTGAAAATTAAACTGCAGAAGATGATGTTAAGTCATAGTCAAAAGAGCAAAGGAAATGTACCGTTTGGAAGTCCAGGGTCAGAAGAACGATGGATTCTTGGAGGAAGATGGAACCTACCATCCATTGCAGGACCACCACTTGCCAACCTGCGAGGGCTTGGTGCTCTGGTTCGGACTGTTTCAGTTTGAGAAGGATGTTTTGAATGCTCTGGAGTCTTAAAAGTAAGAGTAGCTTAAGCATTTAAATTATAAGGCCATTAGACAATAAGTAATTGCAACAGGAGTATACCATTTGGTCCCTTAAGCCTGTTCAATCATTCAGCAGGATCAGACATTCTTTATATCATTCTTTATTTCCTGCATTTCCCACCAACCCTCGATTCCCCAGCTGATCAGTAATTTACCTATCTCAGCCATAGATATATTCAAGGCCTTTGCAGCAAGGAGTTCCAAAAACACTAATCCTCATAGAATAATTTCCTCATCTAAGTCTCAAGTTGGTGCTTGTTTATCTGAGATTACAACTTCTGGTCAGAGACTCTCCTGCAAGGAGAAATATCAGCTCAACATTTACACTGTCAAGCCACGTAAAAATCGTTCTTATAGTTGTCACAGGCAAGTGTTGTTTTGGTTGATTTTTGGGGAGGTGGGCAAGAGAAAGGAAGGTTTGCAGACCACTGAGGAAGAAAAACATGTTGATAGTTCAGATTAAGCAATTAGAGTGGGAGAATGGCAGAACAATGGTGTGCCTAACTACCAGGCTTGACAGAATAGACAGTCCCACTAGGGTGGGGGTGGGACACATTCCAGCAGCCTCCACATTCAAAAGGATCATTCGCCGCTATTTCAGACAACTCCAGCAGAATGCCACCACCCCAGACATCTTCCCCTTACTCCCCTTCTGCATTTCGCAGGAATGGTTCCCTCCACGGCATCTTATCGATTGATCAATCATGAACACAACATGAAACCTGCTTTCCCACCTATGTTATTACATTACCTACAATTCTGGCTACAGTACATTCACTTCCTTCCTCCAGGTCATTAATCTATATTGTAAACAGCTGTAGACTGTGGAACCTCACTGATTACAGGCTAGCAACCTGAAAAAGAAACCCTTGTCCCCACTCATTGTTTCTTGCCCATTAGCCAAACTCTTGATCCATGCCAATATATTACTTCCAACATTGTTGGCTCTTATGACTGGATCTTTTGTGACGTACCTTGTCAAATGCCTTCTGAATTCATAATACAATACATCGACTGTTTTCCCTCTATCCACGCTGGTTGACATAATTTGGAGATGTCGGTGTTGGACTGGGGTGTACAAAGTTAAAAATCACAACACCAAGTTATAGTCCAACAGGTTTAATTGGAAGCACACTAGCTTTCGGAGCGACGCTCCTTATCAGGTGATTGTCACAATCACCTGATGAAGGAGCGTCACTCCGAAAGCTAGTGTGCTTCCAATTAAACCTGTTGGACTATAACCTGGTGTTGTGTGATTTTTAACTTTGTACACGTTGGTTGAGACTTCCTTAAAACACTAATAAATTAATCTCACAATTTCTCCTTCATGAAGCCATGCTGACTTCATGATTTTGATTAAATTATGATTTTCCAAATGCTCTGCTATTACTTCCTTAATAATTGATTCCAATACTTTTCCAACAATAGATGCGAGGCAAAGTGGCCTAAAGTTACCTGCTTTTTGCTTCCCTCCCTTTTTGAATACAGTGTCATACTGGAAGTTTTCCAATCCTCTGGTATTTCGTCAGAATTCAACGATTTTTGTAATAACTATCTCTGTAGCAACCTCTTTTGGGATCTAGGATCCAAACCAGGAAACTTAAGCTCCATTAATTCATTTAATACTTCTTCTCAAGTGATGGTCCTTGATTTCTTCTCAGTTTTCTTTAGTTTTAATGGGATGTTCAAAGCATCTTCCATTGTAGACTGATGCAAAATATCTGTTCAACTCCTCTGCCATTTCTTTGTTCCTCAAAAACATCTCCCCAGATTCATTTTCTATGAGGCCTATGCTCACATTGATCTCTTTACACATTTAACGAGGCTCGCATTGTCAGTCCTCATATTCCTTGTTAGTTTGCCATCAGTTTATTTTCTGTCTTTATTATTTCTTTAGCCCTCCTTTATTCGATAATTAATTTCCTGCAGGCAAACTGGCTGAAACATAGTAAACTTAGAGACTATGAATGCTACTGAAAATCAATTTTATGCCCGTTTCAGTATTTTACAAACTATAGCATGCTTGAAACCTAAAACAATCTTCAATACGGCACTGAAGGAGCAACCCACAGCCAAATTTTGAATGTTAAGAGAAAATGTTAAACAAAGGCAAGGGAGCATTGATTATAGTTATATCAGATGCCATCTGCCAGATAAATGCAGCATAGTGACTAGAGTTCTGTACAGTCAGCAGGTTTCCCATTATATGTATCAGCACTTAGTAAATCAACTGGTCAGATTCAGTGATTGTAGATTTACTACAACTGTTCAAAAAAGATGAGTGACTTCTTTATTGTTGCTAATATCACTTGACAAAAAGATAGGTGGGATATAGTGCATACACTCATTGGTGTATTTTTGACTGCAGGGAAGGAGAGTAAGGCAGGGGAACTTGAGGTCAAAAAAAAAAGTGCAGATTCCTTCACTCCATTCCCACCTGTCCACTGCCCCCCGAAAGCTCGTAATCATCTGAAATCTTACAATTTTTTTGCCTTTCCCAAAAATTGCATGACTGGAAATCAGAGAGTATACAATAAGCACCATTGTTTAACAGCATCAACAGTTTCATGAGCCTTAATGTATCTCACTACCTTTTCATCTATATATAGGAGTGTGCTTTTAGAGCATAACATTATCAACAAAAAAGTGCAATATTAAGCCGATTATGCTCATATTGATCAACAGCTGTCCACTGAGCTACATCCATAAATGATTTTGTAAAACAATTTTATATAAAAAAAAGAAATGTTCAAATTGGTACTGAAGACTTACTTTTACTGTGGTTAATGCTGGCGGCAAAGGGACACCCAAAGGCCATGCTCTCACATCTTGTCCATAACCAGGAGGAACCAATACCTGTAATCACATATTAGTATGTTTTTACACTATGAAATTTTGCTCCTGAAGTGAATAATTAAACGTAATTACACCAAATTGGAAGGTAAAGTTTAAATGACTTAACATGTAGAATTAAGATCTTAACAGTAGGTATTAAAATACCACAGAAACGAAGACAACTTTTTCTCCAGTATTTACTTTCGATTCTAAGGAAACAGGATATAATTCATTGATTTGTAGCCATAGAATATAACAGCACAGTATAGGCCTTTCGGCCCTCGATGTTTCATTTTACAGATCACACTTGGCCAATCATGCTCACCTTTCCTCATCTCTCTGTAGATAATTTTCAGTCATGTTATGATATACTTTGGAGCTGGTGGGACCATTTAAATCTCACAGTTCCTCTCCATTTTCAAAACCAAATCCTCTTTTCGCTCAATATCTGCCTGAAGAAAAACCACCCTCTCCATTCATTTTATTGAAAACTATGTATAGAGAACAAAATTAAAAATCACAATACCAGGCCTGGTGTTGTGATTTTTAATCACAACGGTCCAACACTGGCACTTCCAAAATATAGAGAATAAGCGTTTTTTCCCCAATCAAAACGTTCCATGTAAATTTTCCAAGCCTCACCCTCCTTCCCAATGCTAGAAATATTATGATTGCCCGCTAGGCATTGCACCCTTATCCCAATTATTCTCTCTCAGATTGGCACTGGTGCTCTGATTTCAGCCTCTTACTCTCTGAAATCTCTGCATCGAATTCTTGTTCCTGGTTTTAATGCTTAGGCCACCACTGTCATTCAGAAATGCTAGATATTCCTCAAAGTCCCAACATTTAACACTGCTATGCTTGTGCCAAAAGCCAATTTTTTTTTTGGTTAAAATTAATGGACTTGCCTGCTCTCAAAAGAATGGAATTCAGAATTCCGGTCTTCATCTAGATGTCACTGAATAGTTACCCAAATTCACAACCTGATGCCTCAGGCTTTTCCCTTTAGTCCTTTAATTTGGACCACCACCTCATTCTCTTCTTCCTTGTATCCATCATCAGTGGTGAAGGATTCAACCGATTTGATCCCATTGCCTGGAACTTCCTCTATCTTTCTTACATGTCATATCTTTCATTCTGTTAGAGAATCATCAATATCCCTCTCTTTCAGCAGCTTTTTGGTTGTCGTTGTCATTTTTTTAAAAAAACTAATGTTGTTTGAGTTGTTGCTATGAAGCACCAAGTATTTAGATTACATTAAAAGATAAAAGGGAACTATGGAGCTATGAGGGAGGAGCTGGCCAAAATTCAATGGTGCAATACCTTAGCAGGGATGACAGTGGAGGAACAATGGCGGATATTTCTGTGTATAATGCAGAAGATACAGGATCAGTTCATTCTAAAAAGGAAGAAAGATCCTAGGAGGAGGCATGGGTGGCCGCGGCTGACGAGGGAAGTTAAGGAATATGTAAAGTTAAAAGAAAAAAAGTATAACATAGCAAAGATAAGTGGGAAAACGGAGGACTGGGAAGCTTTTAAAGAACAACAGAGGATTACTAAGAAGGAAATATGCAGAGAAAAAATGAGGTACGAAGGTAAACTGGCCAAAAATATAAAGGAGGATAGTAAAAGTTTTTTTAGGTATGTGAAAGGCAAAAAAATGGTTAAGACTAAAATTGGGCCCTTGAAGACAGAAACAGGGGAAGACAGTACAGGGAACAAAGAAATGGCAGAAGAATTGAATTGGTACTTCAGATCGGTGTTCACTGGGGAAGACACAAGCAATCTCCCTGAGGTAATAGTGGCTGAAGGACCTGAACTTAAGGGGATTTATATTTGCCAGGAAATGGTGTTGGAGAGACTGTTAGGTCTGAAGGCTGATAAGTCCCCGGGGCCTGATGGTCTACATCCCAGGGTACTGAAGAAGGTGGCTCGAGAAATCGTGGATGCGTTGGTGATTATTTTGCAGAGTTCGATAGATTTGGGATCAGTTCCTGCGGATTGGAAGGTGGCTAATGTTGTACCACTTTTTAAGAAAGGTGGGAGAGAGAAAGCAGGAAATTATAGACCAGTTCGTCTGACCTCAGTGGTGAGAAAGATGCTGGAGTCTATTATAAAGGATGAAATTAGGACACATCTGGATAGTAGTAACAGGATAGGTCAGAGTCAGCATGGATTTATGAAGGGGAAATCATGCTTGACTAATCTTCTGGAATCTTTTGAGGATGTAACTCTGAAGATGGACGAGGGAGATCCAGTAGATGCAGTGTACCTGGACTTTCAGAAAGCTTTTGATAAAGTCCCACATAGGAGGTTAGTGAACAGAGTTAGGGCGCATGGTATTGGGGGCAAAGTACTAACTTGGATTGAAAGTTGGTTGGCTGATAGGAAACAAAGAGTAGTGATAAACGGCTCCATTTCGGAATGACAGGCAGTGACCAGTGGGCTACCGCAGGGATCAGGGCTGGGACTGCAGCTTTTTACAATTTATGTTAATGATAAATAAGATGGTATTAGTAATAACATTAGCAAATTTGCTGATGATACTAAGCTAGGTGGCAGGGCGAAATGTGAGGAGGATGTTAGGAGATTACAGAGTGACATGGACAAGTTAGGTGAGTGGTCAGATGCATGGCAGATGCAGTTTAATGTGGATAAATGTATGGTTATCCACTTTGGTGGCAAGAACAGGAAGGCAGATTACTACCTAAATGAAGTCAATTTAGGTAAAGGGGCAGTGCAAAGAGATCTGGGTGTTCTTGAACACCAAGGTAAAACAATGACTGCAGATGCTGGAAACCAGATTCTGGATCAATGGTGCTGGAAGAGCACAGCAGTTCAGGCAGCATCGAGGAGCTTCAGCAAAATCGACGTTTCGGGCAAAAGCCCTTCATCAGGAATAAAGGCAGAGAGCCTGAAGCGTGGAGAGATAAGCTAGGGGAGGGTGGGGGTGGGGAGAGAGTAGCATAGAGTACAATGGGTGAGTGGGGGAGGAGATGAAGGTGATAGGTCAGGGAGGAGAGGGTGAAGTGGATAGGTGGAAAAGGAGCTAGGCAGGTCGGACAAGTCCGGACAAGTCAAGGGGACTGGAAGTTTGAAACTAGGATGAGGTGGGGGAAGGGGAAATGAGGAAACTGTTGAAGTCCACATTGATGCCCTGGGGTTGAAGTGTTCCGAGGCGGAAGATGAGGCGTTCTTCCTCCAGGTGTCTGGTGATGAGGGAGCGGCGGTGAAGGAGGCCCATGACCTCCATGTCCTCGGCAGAGTGGGAGGGGGAGTTGAAATGTTGGGCCACAGGGCGGTTTGGTTGATTGGTGCGGGTGTCTCGGAGATGTTCCCTAAAGCGCTCTGCTAGGAGGCGCCCAGTCTCCCCAATGTAGAGGAGGCCGCATCGGGAGCAACGGATACAATAGATGATATTAGTGGATGTGCAGGTAAAATTTTGATGGATATGGAAGGCTCCTTTAGGGCCTTGGATAGAGGTGAGGGAGGAGGTGTGGGCGCAGGTTTTACAGTTCCTGCGGTGGCAGGGGAAAGTGCCAGGATGTGAGGGTGGGTCGTAGGGGGGCGTGGACCTGACCAGGTAGTCACGGAGGGAACGGTCTTTGCGGAAGGCGGAAAGGGGTGGGGAGGGAAATATATCCCTGGTGGTGGGGTCTTTTTGGAGGTGGCAGAAATGTCGGCGGATGATTTGGTTTATGCGGAGGTTTGTAGGGTGGAAGGTGAGCACCAGGGGCGTTCTGTCCTTGTTACGGTTGGAGGGGTGGGGTCTGAGGTTGGAGGTGCGGGATGTGGACGAGATGCGTTGGAGGGCACCTTTAACCACGTGGGAAGGGAAATTGCGGTCTCTAAAGAAGGAGGCCATCTGGTGTGTTCTGTGGTGGAACTGGTCCTCCTGGGAGCAGATACGGCGGAGGCGGAGGAATTGGGAATGTGGGATGGCATTTTTGCAAGAGATAGAGTGGGAAGAGGTGTAATCCAGGTAGCTGTGGGAGTCGGTGGGTTTGTAAAAAATGTCAGTGTCAAGTCGGTCTTCACTAATGGAGATGGAGAGGTCCTTCTTGTACACCTGTCAATGAAGGTAAGCATGCAGGTACAGCAGGCAGTGAAGAAGGCTAATAGCATGCTGGCCTTCATAACAAGAGGGATTGAGTATAGAAGCAAAGAGGTTCTTCTGCAGCTGTACAGGGCCCTGGTGAGACCACACCTGGAGTACTGTGTGCAGTTCTGGTCTTCAAATTTGAGGAAAGACATTCTGGCTATTGAGGGAGTGCAGCGTTGGTTCACGAGGTCAATTCCTGGAATGGCGGGACTACCTTATGCTGAAAGACTGTAGCGACTGGGCTTGTATACCCTTGAGTTTAAAAGGCTGAGAGGGGATCTGATTGAGACATATAAGATTATTAAAGGATTGGACACTCCGGAGGCAGGAAACATGTTTCCGCTGATGGGTGAGTGCCGAACCAGAGGACACAGCTTAAAAATACAGGGTAGACCATTTAGGACAGGGATGAGGAGAAACTTCTTCACCCAGAGAGTGGTGGCTGTGTGGAATGCTCTGCCCTAGAGGGCAGTGGAGGCCCAGTCTCTGGATTCATTTAAGAGTTGGATCGAGCTCTCAAGGATAGTAGAATCAAGGATTATGGAAATAAGGCAGGAACAGGATACTGATTAAGGATGATCAGCCATGATCATATTGAATGGTGGTGCAGGCTCGAAGGGCAGAATGGCCTACTCCTGCACCTACTGTCTAAATCTAAACCATTGATTCTTATGAAATCTTATTGAAATTCAGCTAGAATTATCAGATGAAGGTTTTTACGGTCAACACATTTTTATTTTATAAATTTTGGCTTTGGCCAGATTCTTCAACTTCTCAAGACCTGGATTGTTGTTTCAAATAGTAGTTCTCTGTTAGTGAAGTTTTGCACTGTTCATTACCCTTTTGTTATAGAAGGCAAAAGTCACTTTCCTTGAATTTTACTACATATTTTGATCTGTCACTGGTAGCCTCATTCCTTATTTTATAATAGAAACTCAAAGATCTCTGGTAGCTAATAAACAGTCACCAGTATTTTAGTACAATAATCTGAAGCATTTTTTTTTCAGAATGTTCACATTTTATTCTAAATAGCTAAACACTTCACAAAGCAATTTGGGCTCCACCTCAAGACTACCAATAGGTGCAATATGCTGACTAGGAACAAATAAAAAGGTTCTTTGTTAAATAAATTAATAGGTTCATGTACTTACAGTCATACATTGCAGAAACAAACCCTTTGATTTGACCAGTCCATGTCAATCATAATCCCAAATTAAAGTAGCCCCACCTGCCTATGCTTGGCCCATACCCCTTCAAAATATGTCTTATTCATGTACTTATCTAAATGCCTTTTCTCTGCAAGTTCATTCCACATATAAACCACAAAAAAATCAACCCATGACTTTTAAAAAAAAATCTCCCATCTCAGCTCAAAACATGCTACCTACTCTTGAAATCCCCCATTCATCTTATTTATACCACTCACTATTTTATAAAGCTCAATACAAAGGTCACCACCATCCTCCTAAGCTCCACTGAAAAAAGTCCCAGTCTCTTCTCCTAAAATCAAACCTTTCATTCATGGCAACATCCTGGTAAATGTCTTCTGAACCCTCTCCAGCTTAATTCCTACAACTGGGCAACCAGAATTGGACACAGTACTCCAGAAGAGGCCTCACCAACTTCTTGTACAACCTCAATGTAACATCTCAATTCATTTACTCAAAGGTCTGAGCAATGAAAGCAAGGATGCTAAACCTCTTTTTAACCAACCTATCTATATGTGATGCAAATTTCAACGAATTATGTACGTGAAGCCTTCGGCCTCTGTTTTACAACACTAACCAAGGCCCTACTTTTAATTGTTTGTCTGTTGTATCAAAATGCAAGATCTCATGTTTATCCAAATTAAAGTCCATCTGCCACTCTTCAGCCCAATAATCCAATTGATCAAGATCTTTTTGTAATCTTAGATAAACTTCTTTACTGTCCACAATACCACCAAATTTTGTTGTCATCTGCAAACTTACAAAGCTAGAAATGATTTTCTCATCGAAATCATTTATATGAATGACAAACATGATTTGGAGGCGCTGCTGTTGGACTGGGCTGTACAAAGTTAAAAATCACACAACACCAGGTTATAGTCCAACAAGTTTATTTGGAAACACTAGCTTTTAGACCGTTGCTCCTTCATCAGGTGGGTGCAGAGTATAAGATCTTATACTCCGCAACCACCTAATGAAGGAGCAGTGCTCCGAAAGCTAATACTTCCAAATAAACTTGCTGGACTATAACCTGGTGTTGAGAGATTTTTTTTAAACTTCATAAATGACAAAAATGGACCCAGCACTGAATTGTGTGGAAAACTGCTGGTTCACAGGCATCTCGTCTGAAAAACCACTTTGTCAAAGTTTATAGCAGAAACTGATAATTATAATACATGGGACATTTAACTAAATGCCCATTATTTCTACAGCTCACTTAATTCCATCTAATCCTGAGTAGGGCACTTGTGGTGCAATAGTGGTGTCCCTACCTCTGGACTACTCTGGTTCAAGTCCCATCTGCTCCAGGTATGTGCTGCAACATTTCTGAATGAGTTGACTAGAAAAAATCTAATTCTGAACTACAGACTTGTCAGGAATCAAGATTAGACTTTAAAATGTAGGAAATAGAAATATGCATGGAAAGGAATAGTTCACATCATGCATGGAAAGGATAGTTCACATCATAAAGGGAAAGGAAATTAAACAGCTGTCACACAGCTGTCTCTGAGCCTGGCAACTGGTTCAAATGAGTAGGGACAAAACTTGAGCAGATTTTTAAAAAAAATCTGCGCCAAATTAAAAAGCAATACCATACAACAAAAACCAAAAACTTGTACTTATACAGTCCCTTTACCAAACATACTATGATGCTTCACAGGAACATTACATAGCAAAACTTAACACAAAGTTGCTTAAGGAGGAGAAAGTGAGGACTGCAAATACTGGAGATCAGAGTTGAGATTGTGGTGCTGGAAAAGCATAGCAGGTCAGGCAGCATCCAAGGAGCATGAGAATCGACATTTCGGGCATAAGCAACTTCCTGATGAAGCGCTTAAGGCACTATTAGGAAAGATGACCAAGAACATAGTCAATGACACTGCCTTGAAAGAACCTTAGGTATTCAGGGTGTAGGGAGGATATTTCAGAGTTCAGTGCCTCGGAAGTTGAAGACACAGCCACTGATAAAGGAGCAATTAAAAGGCATGAATGCTCAAATGGCCAGAATTAGACGAGTGCAGATATTTCAGAGGATTGTAGGACTGGAGAAGATCATATTTGGAAAGACAAAGGCCCTCGAAAGATCTGAAAACAAGATTGAGAACTGGTACCAAAAACAGAAGTTACTGGAGAAACTCAGGAGGAAGGGCAGAATCTGTTGGCAGAAAGCAAAGTTGGGATTGAGTCCAATAACTCAGAGTTGGTAGCTAGGGTAAGACAATAAATACAAGGGTGATGGATGAATGGGATTTAGTGCAAGTTAGAACAAAGCAGCAATGTTTTGGGTAATTTCAAACAGGACAGTCAGGGATGCACTGGAATAATCAAGCCTAGAGGTAGAAGTAATGAGAGTTTCAGCAGCAAAGCTGAGGCAAAGGCCAAGTCTGAAATATCCAATCTTCATGAGTGGATATATCACAAGTAAACCTTGATTCAATTTGACCTTCAGATAATGGAGAGAAAGGCTTATTTTCTTTCAGTTGCCAGGCACAGGGATGGAGTCAGCTTGGAATCAAGTTTGGGGCAGAGAGACCAAAGTTTCGGTGTTCCAAAAGCTAATGAAAAACATTCTGCTTATCCAGTACAGCCTGTTGGATAAGCAGTTTTGACAACTTAGTAATAATCGAGTCGAGAGGGGTGCTAGATTAGTAGAGTTTGGTGCTACCAGCAGCCATGAAGGCAGCATTTTGGGATAATATCACCTACAGCAGCGTGTACATAGATAGGTAGGGGCAAATCTCCAAGGATAAACATTTGGGGGAACCTTTTAGTAACAATGTGGGTGTAGGAATGGAAGATGGCTATAAAACACAGCAGACGTTTCAAGGACAAGGAGGGATAATTGACATTTGAATGAGTCATAGAGGGTGCCAGTGGGAGCTAATATGAGCAATTTCTGTACTGTGGCAGGAATTCAACTGGTGGGATTCAAACATGATATCCCAGGAAAGATAGGATTGGATTTGGAAGGTAATAAATATATTCAAGGATCTGGGACAGAAAAGGGAATTTGAAGATGTGATACAGTTGGAAGGACAGAGGGTTAAAGGACTTTTTTTTAAAAAAAAAAGAATATGGTGATTTTAGATAAAGGGACAGATGAAGAGAGAGAACAGTTAATAATATCACAGAAGGAATGAAGACTGGATGTTTAATCTTTTAGTGGAAATAGCTTTGTTTGGGCAGGGAATGGGTCTCATGGATGAAAGAAAAACTTGGTAAGGGCATGAGGGGAGGCAGAAGAAAGACTGAAGATAGATACAGATTCAGGGCTGAGGAGCTTGGTCCACTCAGCAAAAGGAACAAAGAGTGAAGATGCAGAAGCAGCTGATTGCCACAATGATTGAGCATCTAAAATTCATGAGATACTCTCAGTTACTGTTGCAAACATGAGGCAAGAGGACAGGGAGAAGTGCAAGAATGAAATACTCAAACTACCATAACCTCCAAAGGATCCCTCTTATAAAATTAGAGTTTAGTCAGAACTGAAAGTTTTCATGAATATAAAAACTTGTTCTTTGCCATAAAATATAGATTCAAATTTCCAAAAGTACTTAATTTTATAATCTGCCCTATAAAGAAAAGGCTGCACAGTTTCTGACAGCATGTTCACTGCATGTCAAGATAAAGCTTAGCACAAAAACGAACCACAAGATAGCTATGTAATGACACAGCAAATATAAATTAAGAACTTAAGACTACTTTAGAAAATCTTTCACATTAACATTACCTGTCCATCAATGTAAGCCACTTCACCTCTCAATACAACGCGTCTGACTTTTCCTTTCACTTTCATTCCTTCAAATGGTGTCCATTTGGACTTTGTGAATTCCATGTAGCTTGGAATGGTCCATTCTTGCTCCAAGTCAACCTGCAATGCAACCAGAGCATTAAAACTGTGTTCAGTCAAGCTGAGCCACCATGAATCCCGACAATTAAGTTTTAAACTTCTCATACTTCAATGTTCCCTTTCTGCAAACAATGACCAAAACCCTGATGTTTACTTAAGCAAGAACAGAACGCTGGAATAAGTCAGCAGATTTGGCGGAACCGTGGAGACTGTTTTGAATCGGTATGACTCTTCGCTAGTTTTACTTAATGCTTTGAAAAGTCTGGCTTACTATTCCATCATGCGTAACGTGATGCTACTATTCGTCAGTTCTGTAGCTTTAGCAATTAGTGTTCATTGTGCCTTCTCTCCCATTTAAATTAGTGACTAATACTTTCAATGATACAAATGTACTAAAAGCTTTCAGGCAGTGTATCAAGTACTGGCTGAGAGAACAAAAATGCTTCGGAGAACAGTGGGAACTAATTTACCAGAGATTCCAACTTATTAGCTTATCAATGTTTCACCAATTTACAATGAAACATTAACTATGTGAGACAGATCGTCACCCTACAAGTGAGGATGTCTTTGCCAAACTGAAATGAAGGAGCAATTCATGCATTTGTACACCTGCTCTTATTACAATCAGTAACTGTGATAGCAGATGTGCTACTCTTAGTTTCACAAATTAAAATAAACCTCCACACGGAGACAGTCAGACCTGTCCATTTCTTACACTACACTCCCTGTAACACTTCTAAATTCTTATCACTGGTCAACTCTGGCCATTCATTAGTTGAAACTTTGAAACAAATTAAAAGAACACCATGTAGGTGCTGAATTTCGACAGGGCTTCCCCCCCCCCCCTTATCAATCTTATTTTTGAAATAAAAAAAATTATGGAAACACAAAGCAGCATGTCTTGGCTCCACTGACCAAGTTTTGCAGATGATTGGAAGATTTCCTGCAAAAATTAAAATATTTGTGCTATTGGCACTTTGCAGCCACTGGGTCTCAATATAGACAGAAACAGAACTGTTGCAGAGCAACATCCTGGTAATTTGTGTCTGCATCAGGATGGGATCAATTTCTACAAGATAAAACCCTGCTTTTATCTTCCTTGATCTATACCTTCACCATCAACTTTTCAAGCATTCTCCAGAGCTCAACTGTCTTCAATTATAGTGAAATTATTATAACTGCTACAGGATCATGTTATAACAAAACAATCACTTGCTTTCTATCAAAACAATTACAGGAGTGTGCGCTTGTCTAAGTCACATCAGGGTAAAAGAGGAGATTTATTTACTGGATTAAAACTGTATTTTAGTGTGCAATGGTTGGCTATAATGAAAAAGCAAAAATAGTTAGTAGAGCTGACTTGTGGACAGGACAATATTTCTCCATAAACTGGAGATTATACCCCCTTATAAAAACAAACAGTCATAAAGACAGATGTATCTTTAATTAACATGTCACATACATTTTAAAATGTTATTTTGCAATGCAAGTTCAAAGCCAGAGTTTCTCAAAAATTCAAGCCATACCTCCACATAGGTGTTTTCCTGAACTGGCAAGGAGAAAATTTTACGGGGATTTTCATATAATCGTTTAACGAGGTCATCGATGGTGAGTTTTCCTTCACTGACAGCTGTAAGTAATAGTGGCATCATGGTCTCTAAACCAGGGTAACCTGGTGGTGGTGAATTACTGTTCTTTTCTTCAAGAGAATGTGGGGCTGAAGGAGTGAAGATGAACTATTAATAAATATTTTGATAAATCAATTATTCTGGCCAATATTTCTGTAGTCTAAATTAATAAGTAGTTTTAAAAAAACACATTAGCAACCAACACACAAAATAATTGTCTTTCAGAGTTTAATAAAATACAAAATGATCACAGCACCACACTCACTTAATCAGAGTCATATATAAAAATAGTGCTAACAAAGCAACATAAAATAATTTTAACTTGTTGCTGAAATGGAGACAATTGTTAGTGAAAATGATTTAGTATTTTAATAGGCAAATGTTTTAGTTACATTGTAGGTGCAAACTGCTTCATGCAAAACACTAATCTGGCAGCAAAAATACTTTTCATCTCATTTATTACATACTGCCATTTATGTGGTCACTTGCTTTAAGCTTGAACCCACTCTGTACAGTCTCACCAACAAGAGTCTCCTTGGACTGGAAACTGCAAAGATTATAGCAAATAAAAAAGCGATATAGTTCATCATATCAAGATTGATAAAGGTTAAACTTTTACTGAAAAGAGGTAGCACTCTCAGACCTGGTTCGCTAAGTGACTTAAAGGTTAAAAATGATTTAAGAACAAGAAGGTCCTTTCTCCATTACATACCATGATCAGTCGCAAAACAGTCGATAATGTCCAAATTTTCCCATAGAGCTTTCACATCATCTTTGGTACTGAGCATTGGCCTGACCTGACCTTTGCCATGACCGATACTTTCAAGATCATCCTCACTCAAGAACAGGTGGTGAGGAGCCACTTCACAGGTTACTTGTACACCTTTCTGTTTTGCAGCTCGAATAATTTGGATCTGTTGGACACAGCAAAAAAGATTCACATAATTCTGCACACAATAAAAGCCTTGTGTTCCCAGGCATATTTAGAATTATCTGAAATATTACTTGTTCATTTGAATAAAGAAGTTGAACGTTATTTAATAAAAGCTCATAGGTGTCCAGTTTGCATGAATTAGAGGAACCTCGATTATTTGAGTGACACAGGCAGGGAGAATTTTGTTTAGATAATTGAATATTCGGATAATTGAATGCCAGATAATGGAACATTCATCTGTATACGTCATTCCCTCAGCAGGATAGCTAGTGATTAGTCTCAAACAAAAACAAATTGATGGAAAAGCTCAGCAGATAGGGCAGCGTCTAAGGAGAGAAATCAGTTATGTTTCAGGTCAAGTGACCCTTCCTCAGAACTGATGGTAGCTAGGAAAACATTGGTTTATATGCAGAAGCTGGGTGGTTGAGGGGGCAAGGAGAAAACTATAGTTGGGGGATGTAGCCCAAAAAAAGAACAGTTGGAGTAGATAACAATCCAGCACGGAGTGTAAATAGCTATTAATGGAGATAGTTGGTGGCTAACAATGGATTGTTTGTAACAACAGACTCTGTGATAACAAGACCTGGGAGAGCTCAAGCCCTAAAATTCCTGAACTTGATATGGAATCTATAAGATTGTACGGTCCCAAAGTGGAAAACTAGGTGTTGTTCTTCCAGCTTGCGCTGAACTTTGCTGGAGCACTTCAGCAAGCCCAAGACAGAGATGTTGGCTAAGGAATAGAATGGTATGCGGAAGTGGCGAGCGTGTCTTTCTTGTGTACAGAACATAGGATTTTCTGCGAAGAAGTCACCCAGTCTATGCTTCATTTCCCCAAGGTAGAAAAAAACTACGTTATGAGCAGGGAATGCAGTAGACTAGATTGTGTCAAGGGCAAGTAAAGCGCTGCTTCACCTGGAAGGGGTGTTTGAGCTCTTGGACACAGAGGAGGGAGGAAGTAAATGGACAGATATTACACCTTTTACGATTGCAGGGAAAGGTGCTGTGAGGCTGCAGGGTGTGCAGGAGGGAATAGTCCATGAAGAATTTGATAGGGAGGGAAGAGGAAAGTGCACCTGGTGGTGGCATATCGTTGGAAGTGGCGGAAATGGCAGTTAATAATCCTCTGGATGTGGATGCTGGTGGGATAATAGGTAAGGATAAAGAAGACCCTATCGCTATTGCAGGAGAGAACAGAGGGGCTTAGAGGTGAAGTATGGAAGCGGGGTCAGACCCGGTCAAGGGTCCTGTCAACAACGAAGCTGGGGAGTCTTCGGTTGGGGAAGGTGGTGGACATTTTGAAGCTCCAGTGTTGAAGTTAGCATCTTCAGAATTCATGCTGAGATGGAGGAATTGGGAGAAGGGAATGGAATCTTTACAGGAAGGAGGGTGTAACGACATATAGCCAAGGTAACTGTGGAGTCCCTTGGTTTGTAATGGATATTGTTGCCTGCCCATCCCAGAAATGCAAGCAGATGTTGAAAAGGGAAGGGAGGAACCAGAGACAGACCAGGTGAAAGTGAAGGCAAATCTGAATGAGATGGGGAAAGCATCATCAATATACCAGAGAAAAAATTCTGGATGGGGCCAGAATAGGACTGGAACAAGGAATATTCCACATACTCCACAAAGACACAGGCTTAACTGGAACACACTGCCACACTATGACCTGAAGAAAATGAAAGAGTTAAAGAGAGGTTGTTCAAAGTGAGAACGAGCTCAGCCAGGTGGTGGAAGAGGCTGGTGTTGCTTGAGGATGGTTCAAGCCTTTGTTCCAGGAACAAGCAAACAGTCCCTAGACGATCCTAGTAAGTGATGTACATTTTAAAGGGATTGCACATCTATGGTAAACAGGAAGCAGCTGGAGCCCGCAAAAGCGAGCATAAAGCATCAGCGAAATCACAGATCTAAGTGGGTAGGGTCTAGGACCAGGGCAGAAAAGAACAAGTCAAGGTAAGAAGAGATAAGTGGGGCAGGATTAGGCAGAAATAATGGGTCTGCCCAGGCAGTCCTGTTTGTAGATTTTGGGAAGGAGATAGAGTGAACTGTGCAGGTTTGGGAGACTATCAGCTTGGAGGAAAGGGCCGGGGGGGGGGGGGAGAATACATCGCATCATCCTCCACCACTTCTGCCACCTGCAAACAGACCCTACCACTAGGGATACATTTCCCTCCCCATTCCTATCTGCAACTGTGTCAGATCCAAGCCCTTCCCCCATGCCCGGCACCTTCCCCGGCCAATGCAAGAAGTGCAAAACCTGTGCGCACACCTCCCCCACATCCCTAAAGGATCATTCCACATCAAACAGTCATTTACCTGTACTTCCATGCATGTTATCTATTGTATCTGTTGCACCCGATGTGATCTCCTCTACATTGGGGAGGCAGGATGGCAACTTGATCATCGTTTCAGAGAACATCTCGGGGACACCCGCACAAACCAACCCTACCGCCCTGTGGCTGAACAATTCAATTTCCCTTCCCACTCCACCATATCATGGGCCTCCTCCATCTCCAAACCCTTACGACCTACGCCTCATCTTCCGCCTTGGGACCCTGCAACCATACGGAATTAATGTGGATTTTCAATTTCCTCATTTCCCCTCCCTTTACCTTTCCCTAGTCCCAAGCCTCCAACTCGGCACCACCCCCTTGACCAGTCCTACCTGTCCATCTTCCTTCCTTCCCACCTATCTGCTCCACCCTCCCCTCCAACCTATCACTTCCACTGCACCTTCATCTACCGATCACATTCTCAGCTACCCTCCCCCCAGCCCCACCCCCCCCCCTCCCATTTATGTCTCAGCTCCCCCAGCCCACAGGCCTCATTCCTGATGAAAGGCTTATGCCCAAAATGTTGATTCTCCTGCTCCTCAGATGCTGCCTGACCTTCTGTGCTTTTCTAGCATTACACTGTCGACTGTTGTATTCATAGTACTCATTAGATCCTTTGCATCGAAGAATGTTTTGTAAAGTTTTAAACAGAAAGAAACATTGCATTTATATAAGCCCCTTTCACAATAATGATTTTTTATGCTACTGAATTAATTTTGGAATCAATCTTGCTATGTAGAGAATTCTGAATGAAGTTATGTGTGAGCACAAACCAGGAGAAGAACCAGATATTTACCCTGACCCGTTTACATCTAAATAGGTGTAATTGAATATATTGATTGGAGTGAATTGCTCAGTGATACATTGTCAAAGTAATATGTTTTCTTACCTCCTCCTTCCTAGCTACGTGGCAAATGTGAACTGGTCGTTGGTACAACTGAGCAACCATTAAAATGGCTGCTACAGTCTGTCTCTCAGCATGCACCACTATAGGCAAATGCTTTGGCCACTTCTCAAAATGCTGAAAGTAAGAAGTAGTGTATTTAAACTTCATTAACAGTAAAAATGTACAAAGTAACACCTCCTAGTCTCAAAACATTATAAATTGTCAGTTAATTCTCTCTTTTAGGACAAGATAAGATTTATTTTAGGGCAAGGAGGTAGGGACTAAAAAAAAGTAAGAAAGGTCACCACAGTCCTACTCAATCATAGAGCAAATTATTAGGAGACAAATGGAGAGACAACAGGTGGTAGTCTAACTGAAGGGTATCGATTTATTTCATAAGCAGTTTAATACATGGCTCAGAAAACCAGAAGTTTAATTTGAAAGTGTGATCTTCAGTATTCCATACTATGAAGCCAGTTTTCAATGACATAAAATAAGTTATTTATTAAGACCAGAATCTGATCCTTACAAACATCAAAAATAAAATTCACTATACCTCTATCCATAAGGATACGTTATCCATTTTGAGTGTTGAATAAGTATCATTTAGATACATCTTCAATCCAGCAGCAGAATTGCTAATCAAAGGTAAAACATCAGCATTGTCTGAAGATGCTCCCAGAAACAATGCAAAGTCACAACGAGCACCAGCAGTGGCCAACTGAGTAGAGAGGGGAGAAAAACATTGTGACAGAACATCAGTTTGTTATAATAAAAACAGCAACTTTGATGGAATCATATAGCACAGAAAGTGACCCTTCAATCCGACCCTTCAATCCAACCAAGCTTCGCCAAAAATAAACTAGTCCCATTTGTCGGTGTTTGGTCCGCACACCTCCAAACCTTTCTATTTAAGTTGCTATCTGAATGTCTTTTAAAATCTTGTAATTGTATTCGCCTCTGCCATTCTTCTGGCAGTTCATTACAAAGATGAACAATCCTGTATGAAGACATTGCTCCACAGATTACTTTCAAATCTTTCTTCTACCATAAAATTATACCCTCTAGTTTTAAACTCCCAAAGCTTAGGAAAAACAGCATGGCAACTCCCCATATTTGTGTACCTCATGTTTTTGTAAACTTCCATAAGGTTACCCCTCAACCTCTTACACTCCCGTAAAAAAAGGTCCCACCTTATTCAGCCTCTCTTTATAGTTCAGGCCCTCCATTCCCAGCAACATCCTTTTGTTTTGCACCCTCTCGAATTTAATAATATCCTTCCTATAACAGAGCAAGCAGAACTGTACATCGTACTGAAAATGCCCTCACCAACATCCTATACAACTTCAACATGACATCCCAGTTCCCACACTCAATGGTCTGACCAAAGGCAACAAGAATGCCAAATGCCTTCTTTAACCGAGTTTGTTCAAAGTTGTGACACAAGTAAACATTTTACCTGACCCCTGTACTTCTGTTCCGCAACACTTCCTATGGCCCCACTGTTAACCACATAAAATCTTCCCGTTAGTATTACCAAAATGGAACACCTCGCACTTATTCAATTTAAATTTCATCTGTTACGCCTTGGCCTATTGGCCCAAATGATCAAGAGCCCTTTGTAATCTTAGAAAGTCTTCTTCACTGTCCACTATTCCACCAATTTTGGTATCATCCACAAACTTACTAACTGTGCCTTCTAGATTTTCATCCAAACCGTTTAGATAAATGACAAACAAGTGGGCCCACCAATGATTCTGGCAGCACACCGCTGGTCACAAGCTTCCAGTCCAAAAAAACTCTCGATTACCACCCACTATCTCCTATCAAGCCAATTGTGTCCAATTGGCAAGCTCTCCCTAAATTCCATGTGACTGAACTTTACTAACCAGTGTACCATTTAGAACCTTGTCAAAGACCTTACTAAAGTTTATGTATACAGCTACCACACTGCTCACACCTTTCTTCTGTGACAAAAAGAATAATACTCATTTAAATCAGAACCATTTATTTCACTTCAGTTCCTCCAAACGATTTACTTGATCTTTAAGTATTAGAATCAAACTGCCCAGTTAATTGTGCAATTTGCCCATACCAAACACAAATTAGTTTGGCAAATAGCTTGATGATGATGCATTTTAAACATCAGGTAATGCTTGCCTGAAAGTCTGGCTAGATTTCAAAATTACTTGGTCTGAACTTCTCATTTATAACAAGTTAAAATTACCTTTTGTACAAGGGCAAAGGTAGCATGGTCTGTGATTGCTGGATTTGTGTTTGGCATAGCACACACCATGGTAATTCCTCCTGCCAAAGCTGCTGCAGTTCCAGAAGCAAAATCTTCCTTATGGGTTCCACCAGGCTCACGAAGATGTACATGGACATCAATTAAACCTGAAGATGAAAAATGTACAGGCGCTACATGTTTTACTCTTCATGGTTAAATACAGGGAAGAAATAGGGTGTAGGTTTGCTCGCTGGGTTTGATATTCAGATGTTTCATTACCTGGCTAGGTAACATCATCAGTGGCGACCTCCAAGTGAAGCGAAGCTGTTGTCTCCTGCTTTCTATTTATATTTTTGTCCTGGATGGGGTTCCTCAGGTTTGTGGTGATGTCATTTCCGGTTCATTTTCTGAGGGGTTGATAGATAGATCTAGATACCATGTGTTTGTTTATGGCGTTGTGGTTGGAGTGCCAGGCCTCTAGGAATTCTCTGGCATGTCTTTGCAGATTCCTCAAGAACAAACCATGACAAGCAGATCAAACACAGCCAGAAACCCTAACCACCTTACCATACATCAAAGAAGTTTCAGAAATGACAGCCAGACTACTAAGACCCCTCGGAATCCTAGTAGCACACAAACCCACCAACACTCTCAAACAAAAACTAACAAACTTAAAAGACCCAGTACATCCCATGGACAAAACCAACGTCGTCTACAAAATTCCATGCAAGGACTGCCACAAACACTACATAGGACAAACAGGAAGAAAGTTAGCCACCAGGATACACGAACACCAACTAGCCACAAAAAGACATGACCCTCTCTCCCTTGTATCCCTACACACGGTTGAAAAAAAACCACCATTTCGACTGGGACAACACATCTATCCTGGGACAGGCCAAGCAAAGACATGCCAGAGAATTCCTAGAGGCCTGGCACTCCAACCACAACGCCATAAACGCCATATAGATCTAAATGCCATCTATCAACCCCTCAGAAAACGAACAGGAAATGACATCACCACAAACCCCAGGAACCCCATCCAGGACAAAAATATAAATAGAAAGCAGGAGACAACAGCTTCGCTTCACTTGGAGGTCGCCACTGATGAGGTTACCTAGCCAGGTAATGAAACGTCTCGATATCAAACCTACAGCTCAGCGAGCAAACCTACACCCTAAACCTCAAACTAAGCTACAAATCTTCACAAACCTTGCACAGGGAATGAATATTTTCACACGTGCCATTTGGATGGATCATTTAGAACTCAAATACTGACAAAAAGTACAAAGAACACGAGTACTGATGTCATTACCTGGTAAGCGAATCAATTTGTGAGAAGTCATGGAATCAATATGAGTCTTCACTGGAGGGGTGTTGCCTATCAGCCGTAAAGCCTAGAGAAGAAAAGATAAGTTATCAGATTAAATAGATTGATCAGCGAAATTAAAATTCATATGAAAACAGCACTACTTCAAGATGACAAATTTCAGGAAACGTGCCTCAACGAACAGTTTAGTGCACTTGATATCAATAATTAATGGAACAGAGTAGTCTACAGCCAATCGCCTGGTTCGATAACCCTTGGTAACAAATGAAGAAAGGCGTCGTCCTCCAGAATTCCTCATGGAGAGGTTTATAACCAAGTCAAAGTGATTTTCTTCTAGATAGTCCACAATGCTTCTATGTCTCTCTTTCAAAGGGCCATCATTGTCAGAATCTTCAAATGGCCACTCTACTGCCTTGATCTGCAAAAGAAAGGAAACAGAAGTTAAAACTGAAAAATCATTGAGAATTCTGCCAGTAATTTGCTCAGATTGCAGCAAAAATGTTTCTTTAGATTAAGCAAAAGAAGCTTTGCAACTGACCGTGTTACATCTGGATTGGTTATTTTTGTTTTAAATGACAGTAGGTGATAAGAGAAAAAAAGATCTAATACTGACTGAGATGCTCCGAATTTATGCATAAACATATTTTTATGCAACTCCACATAAACAAAACTCTATCGTGCTATTTGTTTCAATTTAATTTAGTTTAAAATAATGTTTTAAATTACTTGAAACAAAGGCACATTTTACATCAGGGAAACCAGCTCTTGCCAGCTTCAAAGAGAACTCTATTAAGTATAACTGATCTACTACGCTAACTTGTCCATCATTTTTGTAACATTTTCAACTGACCCTACATCATATTTTTACATCAAACCATTAAACTTTATTTTTTTTTCTTGATGTTACCATGATGCTTTCTTAATTATAGCCTATCCAGTATTTATCCCAATGGTTCAATCAAAATTTCAGGCAGAAATACAATGCCCTTACCTCAATCCCGTGCTCAGTGTAAAAATCTGCTGTACCCAAGCTTGCATATAGATTATAACCAAGCTGCTCCAAAGATTGTACTGTGGATAACAGCTCACTTTTGTTCTGAAATTGAAAGAAAATATTGTAATATTAAATTCAGAGCTTATTTATGGACAAGAAATTGTAATAATGTTGAGAACGATAGCCATCCAGAATATTCAATTTCAATATTCAAAATAGGTACAAAAAAGTTTAAATTTAAAAAATGCAAAGCACAGATCAGAAAAAAGGATTATTGCTATCTGAAGCTATTCTTCAAATGAATTTAGTTTACATAACAGTCTCAATATGTTGCTTCATAATCAATGAATTACTTTTGAAGTACTTTTGAAATGTTGTAGTAGGGTGCCACAAATGAAAGACCACAAACAAATGAGCAGGTAATTTGTTAGGGTGGTGACAGCTAACAATTAAGATTACCAAGGACGTTAGGAAAATACGATGGCTTGGAGAGATGGAGCATACAGAAACTCACTTTGACATTCCACCTAAAGAGCAGGGCACCAAACAATGTAGCTCTCCCTCAGTTCTGCAATGAAGTATAAACCCATACTATGCATTCAAGTCCTGACAGTAGAGCCAAAACCTATGAACTTCTAACATAGGAAATGGAGTGCTACCAATCAGCAAAATGTTGCCATCTATTCTTAAAGAATAGAATTACTTTTATTTCTGTAACACTGGTATTTTCATCATGACAATGCAAGGACTCCAATTTACAAAAATTAAATGATCCAGGAATACAGGAATTTTCTGGGACCTCCTACCACTACATCTTCACAGAATGAGTTATTTTCCCTCATTCAAAAAAAAGCATTCTTCTGGCTTTTCAAAACAAGACAAACACTGCACTGATACAACTTAACTATTGCAGAAACAACATATACTATTTCTATATAAAAAAAACTTTTTGTAAGCTGATCAGTATATTGTATTACCTTGTAACTGCCAATTGAAAGCAGTATGTTCTTTTTAGGTATTTTAAAGCCAGTACTCAACATGGCTTTGAGGTAGGCCTCATAACGATTTTCTCCAAAGCAGGCCACCTCTCCAGTACTTGTCATCTCTACTCCCAGGACCACATCTGCCCCAGCGAGGCGAGAAAATGAAAACTGAGGCACCTAAAAATGAAGTTACACACAGTGAATGAGCAGGCTTCACAGTTCATTGAAATGATTTTCCACACTTTAAAGAACACATCATGAGTTTACAGAAAGTTACCTTAACAGACACAGTTTCTTAATATATTTATCAAAACAAAATATCCACTTTAAATAAAAATTGAAACTACTGGAAATACTGAGCTAGTCAGGCATCAGTGGAGATTTAAATCTTTCAAGTTAATAGTGTTTCAAATTTAATATGGACTTGAAACATTAACTGCATTCACTCAGCACTACTTCCAGCACTGCGAAGCATTTCCTATTTTTATTGGATTTCATCATATTTCCAAAATAGAGTATTTTGCTTCTGTTCAGTTGCATATCTACTTTACTCTTTGAAATTTATTAAAAATTTTCTTTATGGCATTAATTGCACCATGACTGACCCATGAATAAATGGATTTATGAATTCAAATTTGACTAATTTGCAATGTAAATTTATAATTCAAGCAAAAGATCTTTAAAAGTTAAACTTCAACGTTTCAGGGCACAGCAGAAATGTCCTGGACTAATTCAACGAAGATACAGTCCACAAAACTTTCTAATCAGCTTTAAAACTTCCCTACTAATAATGTCTACTTCCAAATTTTTATTTTAAGAAAGGAAATGCAAGATGAAAAGCAACTGACACAAACATTGATTAAAATATAATTGAACTGCAGAAGAACAAACACAGTAAATGCCCGAGAAACTCAGCAGCTAAGGCAGCATCTGTAGGGACAGAAACAAAGTTTATATTCAAGTGCGGTACATATATTTATATAGGCAATTATATTTAAGATCACTTCACCTTTACACCTACAACTCCTGTACCAGTCATTAGCCCCACGGGTTCAACTTCTTCACCCATAATTACTTGCGTAGCTAGGGCTATCATGTCAACGCCAAGTGTTTTAGATACAAATGGAAAAGAACGTGAAACTCTCACATTGCATTCTATCACCTTGAGTTGGTCGTCCTATAGAGAGGAAAAACAGTTAAAATTGTCATTTCAGTGCTCTGATCTCTCCAACAATTTCTTGACATATTTCAAATGCAAGAAAGATTTTAAACAGAATAGAGTCATAGAGATGTACAGCATAGAAACAGAACCTTCGATCCAACCAGTCCATACCGACCAGATATCCCAACCCAATCTAGTCCCACCTGCCAGCACCTAGCCCATATCCATCCAAACCCTTCCTATTCATATACCCATCCAAATCCCTCTTAAATGTTGCAATTGTACCAGCCTCCACCACATCCTCTGGCAGCTCATTCCATACACGTACCACCCTCTGCGTGATAAAGTTGCCCCCATAGGTCTCTTTTATATCTTTCCCCTCCCACCCTAAACCTATGCCCTCTAGTTCTGGACTCCCCAACCCCAGGGAAAAGACTTTGCCTATTTATCCTATCCATGCCCCTCAATTTTGTAAACCTCTATAAGGTCACTCCTCAGCCTCCGATGCTCCAGGGAAAACAGCCCCAGCCTGTACAGTCTCTCCCTATAGCTCAAATCCTCCAACCATGGCAACATCCTTGTAAATCGTTTCTGAACCCTTTCAGGTTTCACAACATTGTTCCGATAGGAAGACGACCAGAACTGCACACAGTATTCCAACAGTGGCCTAACCAATATCCTGTACAGCCGCAATATGACCTCCCAACTCCTGTACTCAATATTTCTGACCAATTAAAGGAAGGCATACCAAACACCTTCTTCACTATCCTATCCACCTGCGACTCCACTTTCAAGGAGCTATGAATCTGTACTCCAAGGTCTCTTTGTTCAGCAACACTCCCTAGGACCTTGCCATTAAGTGCATAAGTCCTGCTAAAAGATTTGCTTTCCCAAAATGCAGCACCTCGCATTTATCTGAATTAAACTCCATCTGCCACTTCTCAGTCCATTGGCCCATCTGGTCAAGATTCTGTTGTAATCTGAGGTAACCCTCTTTGCTGTCCACTACACCTCCAATTTTGGTGTTATCTGCAAACTTACTAACTGTACCTCTTATGCTCCCATCCAAATTATTTATGTAAATGACAAAAAGTAGAGGACCCAGCACCGATCCTTCTGGCACTCCACTGGTCACAGGCCTCCAGTCTGAAAAACAACCCTCCAGCACCACTCTCTGTCTTCTACCTTTGAGCCAGTTCTGTATCCAAATGGCTAATTCTCCATGTATTCCATGAGATCTAACCTTGCTAATCAGTCTCCCATGGGGAACCTTGTCGAATGCCTTACTTCAGTCCATATAGATCACATCTACTGCTTTGCCCTCGTCAATCTTCTTTGTTACTTAATCAAAAAACGCAATCAAGTTTGTGAGACATGATTCCCCACACACAAAGCCACGTTGACTATCACTAATCAGTCCTTGCCTTTCCAAGTAAATGTGTTGCGCTATGCTGCCAAATCAGTTGCATCAGAGCTGACAAACACTAGTTGTAGTATTTTAGTGGTCACTTTGCGAGTGTTGTCCTTAATTTCGCTCAAAGACATGAAATATCCAAGCCCTAAAAGGCTGTGCAGGACGAACACAAGACTGATTCCTTTGTGTTGCAGGACCAATCTAGGGTAGAGAAACGCAACTGGGGCAAGTTCTGACCATTGGTGAATGTTAAATATAGACAAAAGAATGAGTTATACATCTCACATGATGTTCAATTTGGTGAGAACAGAAAGAAAAGAAATCAGGCAAGGTATATTACTGGCATCAATTTAGACTGCTTATTTAATATTCACCTATGGTTACATTCATGCCAGACATGTGAACACCTTATAAAGAAATCAAGTAGAATGAAGCAAGTTCAATCTAAAGCACAATTTCACATTATACATGACTGCAAGACAACACAATACAGATATCAACTGCTAAATAATTGGCTCAGAATTCATTCCAGAAAGCAGTGCTTCAAACAAAATGTCACAGCTGTTTATGGTGTTCAGGGTTAGGTAACAGGGAGCAAAAGCCTTTAAATTATTCAAGGTTTAGGTGGATTCTACTATGGAAGGCAGGCAAAGAAACAACTCATTTCCATGCAAAGAATAGCACATGGGTCAAACATAAACATTTTGTGATCTGCAATCAGTTACAACAGCAAAGTTAATCCAATTTTTTTTAATAACTGGTCTTACACCAAAATAAAATCACAATCTGACATGAATAGTTGGTTTGTTGATTTTTTATATTTTGCATTTGGATAATATGAATTTCCGTAAAAAGAAATTCCCAAAGTTTGCAGCCTAAAATTTTTCTAACAGTAGAATAAAGAAAAACTTAGCTCATTATTTGCAGGGACCAAGCAGAATAGAGGAAATAAATAGGCTTTCCTCTGCTCCTTCCTTCATATAGAATGTAAATCAAATATGGAACAATTCACAATTGCTCAAAAATCTAACCTTTGCAATGAGTTGAAGGTTGAATGGTCCAGTGGCTTGTAATTCTTGACCAATTGCATGTACTATAGCTTTGATTCTTTCTGTTGTTTTCTGATTTAAGTCTTGAGGTGGAGTCACCAATGTCGCATCTCCAGAGTGAACTCCTGCATTTTCTACATGTTCTGATATAGCTACTGCTATCACAACTCCGTCACAGGCAACTGCATCCACATCAATCTCCTGTGTAACATAAGTGTGCTTAATTAAAATCGTCAACTGTACACACAAGCTAGCCAATGCGATTTAAAATACTAACCGCTTTACAAAATCACAAATTGTTAAAATATATACAATTCCACAGAATACTTCAAAGATGGACTTAATTAGGCAAGGCAGCATTGCATCACACCAGTTTTAGCATGACACACTAAAGCAATTACAAGAATTCTCACTGCTTCCAAACACGTGGAATTACTTTATTATTGTCATTAGCTCCTAACTTTTAAAAACAAGTACCTGCTCAGAAAAGCAAGATCAAGTGACAAAAACAGCACTGCAAAGTAGTTTACAACAATGAGAAAATCAATTTTGTTTCACCTTTGCCTCTTGAATGAATTTGGATATGACTACTGGGTGCTCCTTTGAAACGGCCACTGCACTGCTAAGGAACTTCTCCAAGTCACTGTCCGAGTAAGCCACATTCATAGCAACCCCACTCAGCACGTATGAAGGACGAATGAGACATGGATAACCAACTTTTGCACAAAACTGTTTGGAGGACTGTAAACGGAAACAATCATTCAGTATTGAGATCAAGATAACACTCCATAAATCCTCCAAATGAAGCAATAAGGATGAAACATTAAAACTAGTATTTTACAACAAAAGACTTGCAAACATCTGACAGTTTAATTGCTTACAATAAATGGCATGCAGGCACATGCACATTTACCTCAGTGTCAGACAGTTCCTTCCATAGTGGCTGGCTAATTCCTATAGTATCCAACATTCGGGAGAACTTGAAGCGATTTTCAGCTGTGTCAATGGATTCAGGAGATGTGCCCAAGATTCGACACTGCTGGCGATGTAGATCCATGGCAATGTTGTTTGGCAACTGTCCCCCCATAGACAGGATTATACCCTCTGGATTTTCAAGTTCATAAATATCCATCACAACCTGAAAAGATGATAAATCTGAAATGCACTTTTACTTATGATCACAAAGTTAACATTTCCTAAATGTGGTCTAGCTTAACTGAACAGTCTATTGCCAAAATCAAACAACAGGCTAAGGACTTTATGACTGGAAATCAAGTACAACAGCAGCACCAAGGCATCCAGTGTTTTGAGAGAGAATTTCCAAGTGTAGCAAGGAACTTAATGTGTCAAATGCAAAGAACATACCACAACTTTTAAAAGAAAACAATTGCACACTTTCTTATTGCAGCTGCATGAAAGGTAACTGGCCAAATATAAAAGATTATGGATCGCATATCTTTTTTAATTCATCCACAGCCACACAAACAGTTACACTGGTAATAACCACAACTTGATAGGATATAGCACATTCTTAAACTTAAGGCTGGATAATTCTTGTTTTCCAGCATTTTTACGTCAGCCTTATAACTCATCATATCAACTGGACTAAGTGTGAGACACATGCCAACTTTCTAGGAAGGCTGAAACCCACCTTACTCAGATGGCTAATAACTGACGAGTGACCAACAATATTGGGAAGTAACAAAGCTGCTTCTGGGTTCAGTTTGATTTCAAAGTATATGCAAAATCATAGGAGACTGTCAGCCAATCCTCAGGCTGAGAGAAAGAAATCCTGTGACCTCCTTCAGTATACTTTGGGTAAAGTCAGTCAGTCAAATTGGCAACACAGATTCAAAATAAAAATAAAAAGTCCAGAATAACTGGAAAGCTGCAACCTATCCTCATAACCAAAATTCTTAATCCCTGGAACCATTCTTATGTACTCTCTTCAATGGTGGGAGAAAGTGCTGGAGATCAGAGTCAAAAAAAAGTGTGGTGCTGGAAAAGCGCAGCCAGTCAGGCAGCATCCGAGGGGCAGGAGAGTTGACATTTCAAGCACAAGCTCTTCATCAGAAGTGTGGGAGCACCAAGGTAGCTAGGAATGTGATAGGTAGATGAAGGTGGGAGGTGATGGTGATAGGTCGGAGCAGAGGATAGAGTGGACAGGTGGGAAAGACATCTCCTCTACATTGGGGAAACAGGACGCCAACTTGCAACGCGTCTTCTATATTGGGGAGACAGGACATCAACTTGTGGAATGTTTCAGAGAACATCTCTGATACACACACACCAAACAACCCCACTGTCCTGTGGCTGACCACTTCAACTCTGTCTTCACCACAAAACCTTTCAGCCTGTAAAATATCCACTGATCATTACTTTTTATTTCTCGTTTTATTCCACAACCTATAACGTTCCTTAAGTCTGTTTTGCGGCATCATATCAAACACCTCCTGAAAGTCCATGTACACTCATCATTACCCTCTTCAAAACATTATTACTTCGTTAAAAACTCAGACAAGATGGTCGGTCCACTGTTATTCATCATTTATATCAACAATGTGAATAAGAATATAGAAGTATGGTTAGTAATTCTGGGTGTTTCCAAGGTTTAGACAAAAAAACCCTGCAAGTGCAGGAATCCAAAAATAGCCAAACAGAAGGCTGGAAGAACACAGCAAGCCAGGCAACATCAGGAGGGGTCAAGAAGATTCCTGAAGAAGGATTATACGTGAAACATTGACTTCTCCAAGTTTACAAGAATGTTGCCAGTACTGGAGGGTGAGAGTTATAAGGAGAGTCTGGATAAGCTGGACATCTTTCCCTGGAGCTTTGGAGGCTGAGAGGTGACCTTATAAGGGTTTAGGGAATCATGAGGGGCATAGGTAGAGTGAATGGCTGAAGTTTTTCCAAGGATAGGAGGAGTCCAAAACTAGACAGCATAAGTTTAAGATAAGACAGGAAAGATTAAAAGGGACCAGAAGCAGCTTTTTCCATACAGAGGGTGATGCATGTATGAATCAGCTGCCAAAAGGAAGTGGTAGAGTCAGATACAATCACAACATTTAAAAGACATTTGGACCAGTACATTAGTAGCAAATATTTCAGTGATATGGTAAACGAGATTAGTTCAGTTTAGGATACCAGATCAGCATAAACAAATAGAGGATTAGTGGGGCTGGAAGAGCACAGCAATTCAGGCAGCATCCGAGGACAGGCAAAATCGACGTTTCGGGCAAAAGCCCTTCATCAGGAATAAAGGCAGAGAGCCTGAAACATGGAGAGATAAGCTAGAGGAGGGTGGGGGTGGGGAGAGAGTAGCATAGAGTACAATAGGTAGGTGGGGAAGGAGATGAAGGTGATAGGTCAGGGAAGAGAGGGTGGAGTGGATAGGTGGAAAAGGAGCTGGGCAGGTCAGACAAGTCGAGTTGCTGGAGGTTAGAAACTAGGATGAGGTGGGGGAAGGGGAAATGAGGAAACTGTTGAAATCCACATTGATGCCCTGGGGTTGAAGTGTTCTGAGGCGGAAGATGAGGCGTTCTTCCTCCAGGTGTCTGGTGGTGAGGGAGCGGCGGTGGAGGAGGCCCAGCACCTCCATATCCTCGGCAGAGTGGGAGGGGGAGTTGAAATGTTGAGCCACTGGGCGATTTGGTTGATTGATGCGGGTGTCTCTGAGATGTTCCCTAAAGCGCTCTGCTAGGAGGCGCCCAGTCTCCCCAATGTAGAGGAGACCGCATCGGGAGCAACGGATACAATAGATGAACACTTCAACCCCAGGGCATCAATGTGGATTTCAACAGTTTCCTCATTTCCCCTTCCCCCACCTCATCCTAGTTTCTAACCTCCAGCAACTCGACTTGTCTGGACTTGTCCGACCTGCCCAGCTCCTTTTCCACCTATCCACTCCACCCTCTCTTCCCTGACCTATCACCTTCATCTCCTTCCCCACTGACCTATTGTACTCTATGCTACTCTCTCCCCACCTCCACCCTCCTCTAGCTTATCTCTCCATGCTTCAGGCTCTCTGCCTTTATTCCTGATGAAGGGCTTTTGCCCGAAACGTCGATTTTGCCTGTCCTCGGATGCTGCCTGAATTGCTGTGCTCTTCCAGCCCCACTAATCCAGAATCTGGTTTCCAGCATCTGCAGTCATTGTTTTTACCTCATAAACAAATAGAGCAAAGAGTCTGTTTTTGTGCTGTATGACTTCATAACATGATTTGACCTTTAAAAATCCATGCTTACTCTTCCCAAAAAATCTACCTTTCCCCATGAAACTACTAATTTTAACCTGAAGAACTGTTTCTCGAAGTTTCTCCACCACTAAAGTTAAACTGACTGGTCTGTAATTGTTAATGTTATCCTTACAGACTTCTTGAACAAGGCAACCACGTTTGCGACTCTCCAATCTTAACAGTACTACCCTGAGATGAAAGGAAGGCCAAAAGATTATGGCAGTACCCCTGCAATTTCCAAACAAGATTGGAAGCAACAATCTATCCAAAATTCCTGCACTACCAAATCTGAAACATTCTAGTGACTTGAGTTCTCTCACCTGTCACTACAGTCCACATAGAATCTCTCTTTCGCAAAGACAAGTGCAAAGTATTCATTTAACATTTCAGTCATGCCGCAGTCTCCAGCCCGTTTCAGTTCCTAATCAGACCTACTCTGACTATTTATCTACTATTTATTTGGTCATAGAAAACTCGGACACTTCTTTCTGTTGGTTATTTTTGTTTCTTTTTTCTTTGTTTTTTCTTTAATCACCTCTCTCCTTTGATATTCCTTTTGATTCTCAATTTTATTTACTTACATTGTCTGAAGCACATTTTTTCTTCTTGATCTTAATTTTCATCTCCTTTATCATCTGGGGAGCTTTGATGTGTTGGTTCCACCTTTCTCATTTGAGGAAATATACCTGAACCACCTCTTCTATGAAGCTTTTGGCTGAAATGTTGATTCTCCTGCTCCTTGAATGCTGCCTGACCTGCTGTGCTTTTCAAGCACCACACTCTCAACCTCTCTTTGAAGAGAGTTATTCCGTTACTGCTTTAACTACTAATCTCTTGTTCCAGTCAATCCTATCAAGATCTGCTCTTGCCCCAGTAAAGTCTTCGGTCTACCAACTGATATTTTTCACTATGGGTTGCTGCATGTCATTCTCACCATAATCCTGAACATTATGATACAATGATTGTTGTGTCCCAAATTTCCCAAGCTGACACTTGATTCACATGGCCCACTGCATTTCCAAGCTCCAGGTCCAACGATATATCCTTTCTTGTTGGATGTGAAGTATTCTGCTGTTGAAAATTCTCCTGCACACAATTTAGGACTGCTTGCACCTCTCTGCCTCTTAGCCTCCACATATCCCAGTCTATGTTTGGGTAACTGAAGTTGCTTCATCGGATGGAATGTTGAGTACAAGAGTTGGCAGTTCATGTTACAGATGTACAAGACTTTGTGCTTCTGCTACATTTGGAAGACTGTGCACAGATCTAGTTCCCACATTGCCAAAAGGATGTGGATGATTTGGACAGGGTGCAGAGGAGGGTCACTAAGATGTTGCTTGGTATGGAGGATGCGAGCTATGAAGAGCGGTCGAGTAGTTTAGGATTACTTTCATTACAAAGATGGAGTTCGGGGGGGGGGGGGGGGGGGGGGGGGGGGGAGACCTGATTCAGGGTCTACAAAATCACGAGGGGGAAAATGACAGGGTAGATAGCAAGAAATGTACCCCCCCCCCTCCCCACAACAGAATGGGGGACTCATCATGAGTTCAGGGTGAGTGGGGAAAGGTTTAAAGGGAGATATGAATGGAAAGTTCTTTACGCAGAGGGTGGTGGGTGCCTGGAACGCATTGCCAACAGAGGTGGTAGAGGCAGGTGTAATAGCATCATTTAAGATGTATCTAGACATGAATGGGCAGGGAGCAAAGGGATACAGATCCTTGGAAAAGAGGCAACAGATTTAGATAGAGGATATGGATCACTGCAGGCTTGGAGGGCTGAAGGGCCTGTTCCGGTGTTGCATTTGTTTGGTTCCTAGTTCTTTCCACTACCTGGCAGTCTATAGCCAACACATATACAATTATTGGAGCATGAATTTACCACTCCCATACACGAAAGCAACAACTCCACAAGTACCAAATCAAAATTACCAAGTTCAGCACAGAAAAACAGAAATAAAAGGGGCAGACTACATTTATTTCAATGCAAGAGGCTTAACAGGGAAGGCAGATGAACTCAGGGCATGGATAGGAAGATGGGACTGAGATATCATAGCAATTACAGAAACGTGGCTCAGGGACGGACAAGTCTGGCAGCTTAATGTTTCAGGATATAAATGCTGTAGAAAAAATAGAAAGGGGGTCAAGAGAGGGGGGTGTGGCGTTTTTGATAAGGGATAATATTACACTGTACTTAGGCAGGATACTCGCAGAAATACATCAAGGGAACTTATTTGGGTGGAATTGAAATAAGAAATGAATGATCACCTTACTGGGATTATACTGTAGATCCCCCAATAATCAGTATGAAATTGAGAACCAAAATTTGGAAGATGGTTAGGGTGGTTATAGTAGGAAATTGTAACTTTCCAAACATAGACTGGACTGTCACAGCATTAAGGTTTAGAGGGAGAAAATGTTAAGTATGCACAAGAAAATTTTCTGACTCAGTGTGTCTGCCTTGGGAATAAGGCAGGGCAAGTGACTGAGGTGTCAGTAGACAGCACTTTGGGGCCAGCGACCATAATTCTATTAGTTTTAAAATAGTGATGGAAAAGCATAAACTGGATCTGAAAGTTGAAGTTCTAAATTGGAGGAAGGCCAAATTTAGACAATACAGGTAAACGATCCTTTATATCCCAAATTCCAAAATCCAAGACGCTCTGAAATCCAAAGAGTTTTCATGGAGTGTGGAGAGTCTGTCATGTCTGAAAACAAGGTTTCTTTGGCGGGTGAAGTCCACACTAACTCAACCCCCATGGCAGTGTGGCCCAGCACTGGCAGGTGTCAATTGTGTTTTTTTTTCCCTCCATTGTGTTTAATTTCACTTTAAAAATGCCAAAAAGAGCTGCCAGTACACCTATGCCTAACAATAATAAAAAGAAAAGGATGCATCTGACGTTGTCAATAATGCAAAGTGGAGTTATTGCGGAAGATTGATCGTGGTGTGTCTATGCGACGTCTTAGTGAAGAATACTGTGTCGGAACTACCACTGTAAATGATTTGAAGAAACAGAAAGACAAGTTACTGAAGTTTTATGGTAACAGTGATGACCATAAATGAATGAAAAATAGGAAAACACTGCATTGGGCTAAAAAAAAGACCTTATGATTGATGGAGTGGATTCGACAACGAATAAGTGAACGTATGCTACTGACTGGTTTGCTGGTCATGAAACAAGCTAGAAAAGATCATAAAGAACTGAACAGTAAAAGCGAATGTCAATACTCAGAAGGTTGGCTGCAGAAATTTAAGAAGTGTAATTGGTGCAAAATATTTGAAAATCTGTGGTGAAAAATCTTCTGCTGTCTATGAAGCAGCCGAAAATTATATTGATGAATTTGCCAAGATAATATCAGAGTAAAGCCTTAGTCCTGAACAAATTTACAATGCTGATGAAACAACGCCCTACTAGCACTATGTCCCGAGAAAAATATTAATAAGGGCTGATGAGAGAGCACCATGAGATTTTAAGGATACGAAGGACAGGTTAACTATTCTTGGGTATGCCAATGCTGCAGGCACACACAAGATGAAATTGGCAGCGATTGGGAAAAGCAAACATCCGAGATGTCTGACGGGTGTACACAACTTACCTGCGAATTATTATGCAAATAAAAAAGCAAGCGTAACCACAGAAACTTTCTTCGACTGGTTCAGTAACCACTTGTTACCAGCGGCACAAGCTTATTGCAGACAAGCTGGACTGGAAGAAAACTGTAAAATTTTTATTGTTCCTGGACAACTGCTCCATCCTGTGAATTTCTTGTGAAAAGTAACGTTTCCGGCATTTACTTGCCCACTAACGCGACATCTGAATTACAGCCTTGTGACCAAGGAATTTTGCACTCCATGAAGAGCAAGTATAAAGACTATTTTTAAACTTGATTCGGAGATGCCGGTGTTGGACTGGGGTGTACAAAGTTAAAAATCACACAACACCAGGTTATAGTCCATGAAGGAGCGTCGCTCCGAAAGCTGGTGTGCGTCCAATTAAACCTGTTGGACTATAACCTGGTGTTGTGTGATTTTTAATATTTTTAAACTGCTTGCTGCAGTCAACAGAGGTAGGAATTCAAGACGTCCTGAAAGTTTAGTGTTAAAGATTCCCTTTATGCAGTTGCTAATGCCTGGAAGGACGTTAATAAATCAATATTAACAAATGCTTGGCACAGAGTCTGGCCTACAACGATGCTTCATGTAAATGAATCTACAGATGAAGGCCATGAACAATTTCATGTCACTGAATAGAAAAAGATGATAGCGAACCTTGCAAGATTTGTACAAAGTTTATCAGACGAAAGTGTGAATAAATTACAGAGCGCTGACATCGAAGAAATGCTGAACACGGACTATGATCCATCTGACGTGCATTCCTTGAGCGATGGGAAAATTACTGAAATGGTTTTAAATACAGATAAGTGTGAGGATAGTAGTGATGATTAGATTAGATTAGATTAGATTACTGAGATTAGATTAGATTACTGAGATTAGATTCTCTACAGTGGGGAAACAGGCCCTTTGGCCCAACAAGTTCACACCGACCCACCGAAGTGCAACCCACCCAGACCCATTCCCCTACATACACCTAACACTACGGGCAATTTAGCATGGCCAGTTCACCTAACCTGCACATTTTTGGACTATGGAGCACCCCACGGAAACCCATGTAGACACAGGGAGAATGCGCAAATTCCATACAGAGAGTCGCCTGAGGCTGAAATTGAACCCAGGTCCCTGGCGCTGTGAGGCAGCAGTAACAGCGTGCCACCCATAATGATGAAGACTTAGTAAACATAGTTGAAAAAATCCCTATAGACGATATAGTGAAAATGTGAGATCAGTTAATTACATTAGATTAGATTACTTACAGTGTGGAAACAAGCCCTTCGGTCCAACAAGTCCACACCAACCCTCCAAAGAGCAACCCATCCAGATCCATTCCCCTACATTTTTACCCCCTCACCTAACACTACGGGCAATTTAGCATTGCCAATTAATGCACATTTTTGGCCTGTGGGAGGAAACCGGAGCACTCAGAGGAAACCCACGCAGACACGGGGAGAATGTGCAAACTCCACACAGTCAGCCGCCTGAGGCGGGAATTGAACACGGGTCTCTGGCGCTGTGAAGCAGCAGTGCTAAGCACTGAACCACCGTGCCACCTTACTAATTGCTGGCTTTGAACAACATTCATTTATCAGTGAGCAAGAGATCATGGCAATTTACTCAATTAAAGAGAGATTGCTTAGACAGAAACCTAATGTTAATGAGACAGATGACACTTGAAGTCTTTAAAAACGCCATCTGCCATAGTGCTGAAGCTGTAGATGTTTATATTTTACCGAGTGTTTTTCTTGGAATTTTTTCTGGAAATAAAATGTTCTTGAGTACTTATGGTCTATGTATTTCATTTATCAGTATGTTATTCTGTAAACAAACTATGGTAGTATTTCTAAGTCTTTATTCATCCCACTTAGTGTGAGTATTCATCTGTTTTTGCTGCAGTATTGATGCTTGATTACAGGGTGCTGCCCTGGACCCTACAGGGGGCGCTACATTTGTTCCAAAATCCGAAAAATTTTGAATTCCGAAAAATAGCTGGCCCCGATGATTTCGGATAAAGGATTGTCTACCTGTTTTAGGCAAGAACTTCCAAAAGTTGACTGGGGGCAGATGTTCGCAGATAAAAGGACAGCTGAAAAATGGGAAGCCTTCAAAAAAAAGATATAGCCCAAGAGTCCAGAGACAGTATATTCCTGTTAGGGTGAAAGGCAAGGCTGGTAGGTGCAGGGAATGCTGGATGACTAGAGAAATTGAGATTTTGGCTAAGAAAAAGGAAGTATATGTCAGTTATAGACAGCAACGATCAAGTGAATCCTTAGGAGGGTATAAAGGCAGTAGGAGTGGAAATCAGGAGGGAAATCAGGAGGGCAAAAAGGGGACACGTGATGAGATATCTTTGGCAAATAGGGTTAAGGAGAATCCAAAGGGATTTTGTACATACATTAAGGACAAAAGGGTAAGTAGGGACAAAAGATCAGCAAGGCAACCTATATGCGGAACCTGAAGGGATGGGGGAAGATACTAAACGAGTACTTTGCGTTGATGTAGATGGTGAAGATTATGCGAATGAAAGGGAATATAGGAGTAACAATGGAAGATACTGAATGTGGGGAAACATATGGACATTTTTTAAGATGGCACCATCTTACAGAGGAATGATGTTTTAAAATGCAAAAAGGTGGATAAATTCCCGGAACCTAATTAGGTTACCCTAAAACTCTATGGGAAGCTATGGGAGTAACCTGAATTATGTAACCTGAATACAAATGACTTGTGTTACAATACTGAAAGATATGCCTATCTGTCTGACGGAAGTGTCATACAATAGAACAATAATCAAGAAGCTCAATTACCTTTGTTTAACGCTATGCTTTTGCGACGTTTTCCGCCTGGAGTCACTGATATGATCCAGACCAACAGTACGAACCAGTCCAGGAATTTCCAGTCGCAAATGAGGTGAGCGGTGGTTTTCTATTGCAATGGCCAGAACTAGACTGAACCATGATGCAAGTTACAGGTAAAACAAATTATATCCAGCGCCCTCGTGATCCCAAATGCCGTATGCCTGCCCTGATAGGGTTGATTGGAACCAGGATACCCACCAGGGGCGGAATCTACCTCACGTGCCCACCCGACAACCACTGCTGACAACCTTTTCCTTAGGGGATCCCGAAAACGGGAACAGGCAGACCCCAGCATTTCAGCTTTGAGACTGACAACAAGACAGCAAAACCCCTGGGGACAAAAGCCTGGCCCTTGCTTTAACTGTTGAACTGTGGCCACTGGGGAGTGATATGTCTTTAATGTTACCTTGGAGGTGACGTGGGGAATCAACATACTTTCTTCCGAGCAAAAGGGTCTTCATTGTGCTTTTAGTATGACCCACGATTTTGGAGCCTTGTGGGAACGTTGAAGAATTTTCACCCTCAAGGGGGCAGTGTTATAGTAATGATGTTTTGTCCAAACAATCTGGCAATTACCAAGATGTTTTGGCTCGTGTCGAGGAAACAGATAGTCTTTCTAAATGAGTGGGCAAGTAGATGCAGCTGCCAATGATTGCTGGGCTCTTTGCTGAGACATTTGGATTGTTGATAGTCATAGGTGAGCTGGAAGACTGGTGGTTGGCTAACATGGTGCCACTATTTAAGAACAGTGATAAAGAAAAGCCAGAGAACTATAAACTGGTGAGCCTGGCATTAGTGCCAGGCAGATTATTGGAGGGAATCCTGAGGGACAGGATTTACAAGTATTTAAATGGGGAAGGGCTGATTAGGGATAGTCAACATGGCTTTGTGCGTGGGAAATCAGGTCTCACAAACTTGACAAAATTTTTTTAAAGTAGTAACAAAAAGGATTGAGGAGGGCAGAGTAGTGGACGTGATTAATATGGACTGCAGCAAGGCATTTCGACAAGGTTTTTCATGGGATTGGTTAGCAAGTTTAGATCACATGGAATACAGGGAAAACTAACCATATAGATACAGAACTGGTTTAAAGGTAGAAGACAGAGGGTGGTGGTGGAGGGTTGCTTTTCAGACTGGAGACCTGTGACCATTGGTGTGCCAACAAGGATCAGTGTTGGGGCCAGTGCTTTTCGTCATTTATAGAAATGCTTTGGATTGGAACATAGGAAGTAAACTTAGCAAGTTGGCTGATGACATCAAAATTAGTGGTGTAGTAGACAGCAAAGAAGGTTACCTCGGAGTACAACGGGATCGAGAGTAGATTTAGATAAATGTGAGTGCTGCATTTTGGAAAGGCAAATCTCAAGGAGTCATACTTATTGGTAAGGTCTTGGGGAGTGCTGCTGAACAGAGACCTTGGAGTGCAGGTTCATAGTTCCTAGTGGAGTCACAGGTAGATAGGATAGTGAAGGCAGCGTCGGTATGCTTTCCTTTCCTGGCCAGAGCATTGAGTAGAGGAGTTGAGAAGTCATGCTATGGCTGAACAGGACATTGGTTCGGCCACTTTTGGAATATTGTGAGCAATTCTGGTCTCCCTGCTATAGGAAGGACGTTGTGAAACTGGAGAGGGTTCAGGAAAGATTTACAAGGATGTTACTGGGATTGGAGGGTTTGACCTGTAGGGAGAGGCTGAGGGTGTTTTCCCTGGAGTATCAGAGACCTTACAGAAGTTTATAAAATAATGAAGGGCATGGATAGGATAAACAGACAAAGTCTTTTCCCTGAGTTGGGGGAATCCAGAACTAGAGGACATAAGTTTCGGGTGAGAGGGGAAAAATTTGAAAGAGACCTAAGGGGGGCAATATTTTCACACAAAGGGTGGTGTGTGTTTGGAATGAGCTGCCAAAGGAAGTGATGGAGGCTGTTACAATTACAACATTTAAAAAAAGCATGTGGATGTGTATATGAATAGGAAGGGTTTAGAGGAAAATGGGCCAAGTGCTGGCATATGGAACTAGATTAATTTAGGATTTCTAGTCGGCATGGATGAATCCGACTGAAGGGTCAGTTTCCGTGCTGCATATCTGTGTCTATGACTCAATAATCACTGTTCTATGTAGTTCACATAGCACAGAGTGTATTTATCTCAATGTTTGAGACAGATTTTGTCCTGAAGAATATTAAAACAAAGCATTCGGATGTGTTCAATTCAATAAATAGGAGTAGTTTTTGTTACAGAGCCAAATATTTCAGACCCAATTCCAGGAATATCTCTCATCACAGCCATGAAAGTGGAAAGCTTATACTATGAAATCTAACCGAGAAGGTCTCTTCTTTTTAAGTTTCAAATCAAAAAATAGACTGACCAAAAAAAACTTATGTTTACACCACACACACACACACACACGCGCGCATGGAGTCAAAAATGTTGGAAAATAGGTCTATAACAAACTGCAGTAATTTTCAGTTTTCGTTTAAATAAGAATTCTCTTCCAAATATGAAATGTGGTTCTGAATTTCTAAACAATTCTCCTTTTGCCAAAATAAGCAAAGAGTTAACTTACCTCAAATGATATTTCGTCAAAGTAAAGCCTGTCACACATATCATAATCTGTACTGACAGTTTCAGGATTATAATTCACCATTATGGTCTTGTAGCCCATCTGTATGGAATGAAGCACGAGTTTGTTAAAAGGCATTTCAGCTTTCAAGAACATAAGCAAACCATGCTACACTTCTGGTCAATCAAACGTTGAATTTATACCTAGAGATTTGGGAAGGCACTGTGTATAATTTTGCACTTTACTCAAATCTAAGTAATAAACGTATAAATTTTAAAAATCACCAAAGTCATGAGTCATCAATATGCTGTTTACAATAACAAGACAGCAATCAACTGATATTTCAAAATTATGTTTAGATTAAACTTGTGTTTTTACACTATGGCTCATACATATTCTAAACTTGTCATCAGTAGATAACAGCCAGGAGGCAGGCTTACCAGTATATTCATTTCAGTGTATAAACCAGTGCTTGAAAAGTTGACCTATCTGGTAGGTCTGCAAATTGAACACATCCTAATCACTTGTCATTAAGTCCAGTAACAATATGTTGGTAACTACAAGCCCAGGTACAGGGAGTGCTCAAGCATGTACTCACCTCCAACAACCTCTGCTCTTAAAAAGTTACCAGTTTTAAAATCAACAAATGCTGGTGTACATTCTTGTGGCAGTGAGTAAGGTATTTATTGGACAGATTACAGACGACATTATAAACCGAAGCTACATTTCACAATTATTCCTTTAAAAGGTCATATCAAATATGCTAAGAAAGCAATTTAAGACTAACCTTGCGTAACTGTTGGATACATCCAACAGCACACCAATCAAACTCCACGCTGCTCCCTATTCTGTAAACTCCAGAACCGATCACCATCACATGAGGTGTAGTAAAGTCAAGATCATGTCCTTCACCATTATATGTCAAATAAAGATAGTTGGTTTGAGCAGGCCATTCAGCTGCTACAGTATCAATCTGTTTCACCACAGGAAGGATGTTCCACTCCTGTCTCAATCGCCTCACTGCGAGCTCAGTACTGAAGGAAAAACAACCAAAGCAGTTTGTAGGTCACCAGCCTTAGATACAAAGAATTTGAACATATATTTACCCAAGAAGCAAGGGGAATTCTTTAGGATTTTTCCAACTCCATATCTTTCCCCTCACCCCCACCAACCCAACTCAAGAGGGCAACAAAATCAAGTGTTCAAATCACAACCTCATTTAGTGCTTTTCAACATAAATCAAAGAATAGGATCATAGAATCCCTACAGTGTGGAATCAGGCCCTTCAGCCCAACCAGACCACACTGACCCTCTGAAGAATAACCCACCCAGAACCATTTTCCTACATTTAACCCCAGACTAATGCACCCAACCTACACGTTCCTGAACACTGGACAATTTAGCACGGCCAATTCGCCCAACATGCACAAATCTAAACTTCTACTGGCAACAGAGAGTTACTGATCAGCGAGGAAGGATTTAAAAAGAGAGTTAAGAAGAGCAAAGAGAGGACACGAGCAGTCTTTAGCAAATAGAATAAAGGAGAACCCTAAAGCTTTCAATAGGTATGTGAGGAATAAAAGGATGATTAGGGTAGGAATAGGGTCAGTCAAAGACAGAAGTAGGAAGTTGAGTGTGGACTCTGTGGAGATCGGAGAGGTGTTAAATGAACATTTCTCATTGGTTTCCATTCAGGAAAAGGAGAATATTGTAGAGGAGAAGAATGAGATATGAGATATTAGACTAGAAAGGATCGAGGTTGGTTACGAACAGGTGTTAAAAATTCTAGAAGGAGTGAAAGCAGACAAGGCCCCTGGGCCGGATGGAATTTATCAGAGGATTCTCTGGGAAGCTAGGGAGGAGATAACAGAGCCTTTGGCTTTGATATTTGAGTCATCATTGTCTACAGGTTTAGTACCAGAGAACTGGAGGATTGCAAATGTTGTGCCCTTGTTGGGCAGTAGAGGTGACCCAGGTAATTATAGACCAGTGAGCCTTACTTCTGTTGTAGGAAAGGTTTTGGAAAGGATTATAAGAAATAAGATGTAGAATCATCTAGCAAGCAACAATTTGAATTCAGATAGACAACATGATTTCGTCACGGCAGGTCGTGGCTCATAAACATCATTGTGTTTTTTGAGAAGGTGACCAAGCATGTAGATGAGGGTAGGGCAGTTGACATGACGTACATGGACTTCAGTAAAGCCTTTGACAAGTTTCCACATGGTAGGCTGTTGGAGAAAATGCAGAGGCACGGAATTGAGGGTGATTCAGCAGCTTGGATTAGAAACTGGCTTTCTGAAAGAAGGCAGCAAGTGGTGGTTGATGGAAAATATTCAACCTGAAGTCCGGTTACTAGTGGTGTGCCACAAGGATCTGTTTTGGGACCACTGCTGTTTGTCATTTTTATAAATGACTTAGACGCAGGCATAGGTGAATGGATTAGTAAATTTGCAGACGACACTAAAATCGGTGGAGTAGTGGACAGTGTGGAGGAATATTACAGGTTGCAGGGGGACTTGGACAAACTGCAGAATTAGGCTGAGAGGTGGCAAATGAAATTCAATGCAGGTAAATGTGAGGTGATGCACTTTGGGAAGAATAAAAGGAAAGCTGAGTACTGGGTCAATGGAAAGATTCTTGGTAGTGTGGGTGTGCAGAGGGATCTTGGAGTCCATGTACATAGATCCCTGAAAGTTGCCACCCAGGTGGATAGTGCTGTTAAGAAGGCATACGGTGTGTTAGGTTTCATTCGTAGAGAGATTGAGTTCCGGAACCGCAAGATCATGCTGCAACTATACAAAACACTAGTGCAGCCACACGTGGAATATTGTGTACAGTTCTGGTCCCCATATTTTGGGAAGGATGTGGAAGCATTGGAAAAGGTTCAGAGGAGATTTACCAGGATGTTGCCTGGTCTGGAGGTAAGGTCTTATGAGGAAAGGCTGAGAGACTTGAACCTGTTCTCATAGGCAAGAAGAGGGCTAAGAGGGGATTTGATAGAGACATACAAGATGATCAGAGGATTGATTAGATAGGGTAGACAGTGAAAGTCTTTTTCCTAAGATGATGACGTCAGTGTGTACGAGGGGACATAAATCTATCACCCCTCAATTTGTAGTTAAGACAGATGTCAAGAGGCAGGTTCTTTACGCAGAGAGTGGTAAGGGCGTGGAATGCCCTACCTGCTAATATAATCAACTCAGCCACATTAGGGAGATTTAAACATGGATGAATTTGGGATAGTGGAGGGGGACGAGCTGAGAATAGTTCACAGGTCGGTGCAACATCGAGGGCCAAAGGACCTGTTCTGCGCTGTATTGTTCTACGTTCTAAATATGGTACAGGCTGTAACAAAAGTACATGAAAGTGAAAAATCAAATCTGTAAGCACAAGCTTAACAAATAGTAACCCAATAATCAAAAACTGCTTATTTTTTTCAAAATGTGTCTGCACCAATTTGCCTTGATTTTCTAGAGATAAAAATATACCAAAATATAAAAGGAACTGGAAGGGACAACAAAGAAAAGTGTGCTGACAGTCCAGTAATATTAGACTTGTGTGGAAATGAAAAATCAAATTGAAACGATTAACATCTTAGTCAAACGCAATTGCTTTTAGACCATTTCTTTTGGAAAACAATTTGCACTATACAGTCATTGTGAATTGTCCATCTGGTTTACCTCTGTATGGCCATTGCAATCTGTTTATCAGAGAAACCAAGACGCTTCGCTTGCAGGAGATCATGACAAGGCATTTCATCCTTTGTGTACAACTCCAGCTTCAGTGAATATTCAACAATGTTTTTCATCTTGTAAAGAAACCACTTGTCAATTCTGGTCAACTCATATAGACGTTCAATTTCATAGCCTGCCCTCAAGGCAGCAGCAAGGACAAAGATCCTCTTATCCGTTGGAGTTTTAAGTTCCTAAAAAAAATTATTCAATAAGGTGGTATATTATCAAAAGCTAATTCAAAATTGAAATTAGAAGGAATGTGCAACATAAATATTTACCCTGGACCTTTCACAGGAATATATTAAACTAAGAAAATTGTGAAACTGTATGTGTGAATTAGCACAATACAACACACAAGGCAAAAACTGGTAGAATGAGCTATTGGCCCGCCATCAACAAGAGTGATATTAGCTCTTATGACTCCCATCACAATGCAAGATTGTGATCATAATCAGTATTGCTGGAAAGAAACAAGACAAAGTATTACATTTAGGTGGTCTTTATTTACTTAACACAGACATAGAATTGCCCAAGACAGTGGGAAAACATTATTTCCCAGTACTGACTGGAGATGGAGGTTTTATGTTGGCCTCAAAGGCTGTACTAGTTGGGAAAAGTTCACCTCTATATCACGATGCAGCATTCTTGACTAGGTATTTAAGAACAAAAAAGTGTTAGATTTCAGGTAGCTGACTTTATTTTGACGGTGGCCACTTCAGGTTATATATCAGAATAATGGAAGAAAACTTGCTATTTATTCCAAAGAGATCAGGACTCGGAATACAAAATTATTTCTCCCCCCAAATATGCATGCTATAATGTTCAAGGAAGCCAATTAAATGGTTATTTCTTTCTTAAATTTAATGTCACAATTGACAGAGACAGACACATGATTTCAATATGACAGTCCAAATCAACCAATTCAAGAAATTAAGCAATTTCAAAGATTAAAAAGCTTAAATCATTTCAATATTTATTCTGAAAGTGCAATGTTATTGCAGGAAATCAGATTATTTGTAATTATTTCACTATACCGGGTCAAACTGTGAATACAAGCAGGCAATTTATGGCAATACGTCTATCTTCACAGATGGCAGAAAAACCTCACTAACATCCAACTTGGAAAGAAGCAAAAAGATTATGTGACTCTATTTATTGCAATGGCCAAATGATATGCAAATGGTCGATAACTCCAACAAGTGATGTTTTGTCTATCTCTTAAGTCTCAAGCTTTCCAGCTTTCTGAATCTCCACGAGAATCAACATTTTCCCACACATCCTTTTTTGTTAGTAACTTCAATATCATTAGAGTACAGAAATTGTATTCAACTTCTGGTTTAAGGATACAAATTAAAGACTAAATAGGAATCAGAAACTACCAAAAGCTTGAAATTTTTTTTCTTTTTGAATGATTTACATAGCAATATGCTATTTCTTTCAACTGCTGCCCATGCACAAAGAAAGTCTTCACAATCATTAGGATTTATTTTTTGGAGGATGCTAAACCTTCATGGCCTTTAAAGCAACAGATGTGAAATGATCTCCAACATACCTCATCAGTAGCCAGCTTCAAGGTATGATCAAATCCAACACAATTTTCATCTACCATTCTCAGTGCTTTCTGAAAAGCTTCTTCAAAATTACGACCAATAGCCATCACTTCTCCTTTTTGAAACAGATTACATAAAATGAATAATAGTTCTGAAGAAGGGCACACAATCATCAATGTTGGCTGGTGAAAACTACAAGCCCAATATTTTGTTTTTCATTATCATCACACTTAAAATTGACCAATGGATTGTACATTATGAAAACTTTTAGAATTAACTTAGGTAAATATTTATACACAATAAAACATTCATATAAATGATAAAACATACTTATAACATGTGGCCAAACCATAGATGCTGCTGAGGACATACTTACCAACACTCTTCATGGAACTTCCAATTTTGGTGCTTACACGCAAGAACTTGCTCAGATCCCAACGGGGTACCTTCACAACACAATAGTCCAGGCTGGGCTCGAAGTTTGCAGTTGTTGAATTTGTCACAGAATTTCTGCGTTAGATACAATCAAAAATTCAAAAAGCTAATTGTCTTCATGCAAGTCACATTGCTTTTTAAATGTTTGCTTTCTAAATGTTTGCTTTCTTTAAAGCAGAAAGAGAATAGAAATAGAAGGACATGGCAACGAGTCACAACTTCACTAAAAGACCTGAAAGAATATTGCAATATCATAACATATTTGATATCCGTTCTGGCATTCCAGGCAGAAAAGATACATCACTCATATGTCTTGGCTAACATTTAAAATAACAATAGTTACACAGTCTGCTGAACAAGCTTGGAACAGAGTGGACTGTGGGACTGTGGGAAATTTAGGGAATAGGAAGTTGGAAACGGTGTAGCAAGTGTGTGTCAATCTGAAAAAGGATCCTCTGTTCAATGATAGGGGTTAAGGGAGTTAGGAGCATGTGTTAAGAAAACTGGCACTCAGCTTTTACAGGGCAGAGGGTGGTTGGCCAAACAACAAAAATAACCTCATGTCAACAGGTGCAGAGACAACTTTGGATTGGAAACAAAAGCCTCAAGTTCAGAGGTAGGTGAGTTAGAGCGAGTCAGCAAAGTGGTGAAATTGAAACAATTGATGTCACATCAATAATTCCCAATGATAAAAATCTTAGCAGAGGTCAAATGGCAAGCAAGGGTCAACTGTATCTGGCCAAAAGAAATAGGGTTGGGTGAAGGTGGTAGAAGAATCGTTCAATATCTTGCTCTGTGCGAACTTTGAAATATTAACTTGCAGTAGGCAGACAATATACCAAATTGCTTTTAAAGTAAACAATTAACAAATTTTTTAAAAAATAGTCTACATTTGAAACATGATCAAGGTTATTATTTCTTTTGTGCACCCCGTGCAGCAAAAGTAAACTAATTCTTAACAAATTAGAACAAAGAACAATCAAAAACAAATGCAGCACAAGAACAAGCCCTTCAGTCCTCCAAGGCTGCACCAACACATTTCGCCAAATTAGTTCACAATTTCATAATAATTAACATACAGGAGCCTTTCACCATGACATGTCCCCAATAAAAAAATGCAGAAATTTAGATCAATACACTACGCTAAATTGTGATACTGTTGTATAGCACAGGCCACTTGAAAAATGAACTTTGTATGGGCAATATTAGACTGCCATGTATTGATATATAAACTCATTGGAAAAAGGTTACGACTATCAAAACATCTCATACGGAAACACTGAAGAGTTCTTGTGCACAGACGCTTCTTGACCTACAGGGTACTTATAATATTTTCAGTACATATTTTAAATTTCTTGCAACTGTTGTATTTTACTTTTGAAGGAATAGATCTCTCTTAGCCCATTTGACAAGACCTACATTACAGAGAATTGCAGGTCAATATTCTGCAGCCTGAAAACACCAATATATTCATGGATAAGACACTTTAGTTGTAAAGCAAAAAATTACCTTAGGACAGGCAAGGGGATGCCCAAGGCTAGTTTAGCTGCAACATAAGCCAATGGATAACCAGTTGCTTTACTGGCCAAAGCTGAACTTCTAGAAAGACGAGCATTCACCTCAATGATAAAATACTAGAAAAGAGAAGTAATGCAAAAATTATGCTGGAGTACTACTACAATGCAATGCTTTTAAACATGAAAATGGAAGCCAGGTTAGTAAACATTCAGAAATTCGGCAATGGCAGTGCTATAGTGGTAATGTGACTGGTCTAACAATCTAAAATTCCGATTTAAATATAGAATTATTAAAATCTGGAATTAAAAGCTTGCCTCAATAATCATGAAACTATCAATTGCCAGAAAAACTCACCTGGTTCACTAAGGAAGGAAATCTGCCATCCTTACCTGATCTGCTCCATGTGACTCCAAACCCACTGCAATCTAGCAATCCATTCAGTTCAGCGACAGTTAGGGAGGGCAACAAATATTGGCTTTGCCAGTAATGCCCACATCAAAAAAAAAACAAAAAAACGGACCAAGCAAATAAGCCACATAACTCCTTTAGGTCTTTAAAATGAAATGAAATTTGGGTAATTCCTACTTACTAATGTATCATTTACCAAATACAGATGAATTACCATTTGAAATTAAATCTTTGTTTAAGTAACAAATAATATCCAAAACATGTGATTTAATTTTAACTACAAAACATACCGTGCAATTGCATCTGTGTGTGTGCAAATTATTTAACTTATTTCTTTCTGGAAAATAAATATCAGTACCATAACAGTTAAAATGACCACTGTAGAATGGGAAGAGGATGGGGTGACAAACAAGCCTGACTTTTGTGACCCTCAACAGATTTAAAACTGTGTTTCTAATATAATGTTACTATCAGCAAGAATGTTGCAAAAGGAGGTAAACTGCCATTAAACCCCAACATGCTTTGAAATCTACTGCACTGCTTTCCTTTTATGTACTTAATCAGTACTACCAGCTGCAGAATATGTGTAAAAAATATTGTTTAACTTATGGCCCACTGAATTATCTTTGCTTTCAGGCGACCACTGTAAGTTTTATTTAAACTATTAAAATGTACAAAAAGTTCACTGGTCACTTCCAATCAATAAACTTTATAGTCTGAAAATATTAATGATGTGGTGGTGTCAGTGTTCGACTGGGGTGGACAGGGTTAGAAGTCAGATGATATCAAGTTGTAGACCAACAGGTGTATTTGGAATCCCTTTTTCGTTCAAAAATATATATAATTTTAGTTCATAAAAAACACTTCATTGTATATAGACATGGACACAAAAGCAGTTTGGTTCTGCACAGTTGTAAATCAAGTAGACAAAATGTTGTGATTTGACGATCCACAAACCTCTCTGACACATAGAATACTAATGTTTACATATATTTGAGACTAGGAGGGTCCGATAATTGAACGGATCCCCATTTAACTTCAGCAAGAAGGCCTCAGGTTTTTTCCTTACTGTTCCTTGGTGGCAGCTGCCTCAAAGCTTTAGCGAGTCCTTCAGCATGTAGTTCTGGATCTTGGAACGTGTTAGTTTGCACCACTCAGTCGGGGCCAACTCAGTGTTCTGGAAGGCAAACAAGGTTCAGGCAGACCAAAGAGCGCCTTTCACAGAACTGATGGCACTTCAGATGCAGCTGATGTCTGTGCCCTGGGGAGACAGGCTGCAGGGCACAATCATGTGCCACAGAGCTGCTTGGGACAAATCTCAACAAAAACCACTGTTTGTGTCTCCAGATGTCCATTGCAAAGGCACATTCCAGAAGGAGATATTTGACAGTCTGAACCCCTTCACAACCTTTTCAAGGGCAGCATGTAGTGGCGCAGGCTGATCGGACATGCATGAAGGATCTCATAGGTAGTGCCCATCTCACCACCAGCCAAGCAATGTCTTGGTGCTTGTTCAGATGATGAGGCATTCTGCTCAGAAAACCATGCACCCTGTCCTTTTCCCTCAGGATTTTGAGGACACTACAAGCTGACCACTTTCTGTTGGATTCGTGGTCAAAGGTGCTTTTCTATACAAATTTCTCTCCAAAAGGACAGGTGATACAGAATAGTCCAACTACTTGGAGCATTCCGCGGTAGAGAGGGCAGCACTGTCATTCGCAACACCAGGGACAGGTAGAACCTCAGTACAGAGACACTTGGTGTTTGTGTACAGAGGATCTACACAGCTTGATGCAGGTGGCCATCAGGATCAGGACAGAATTAGGTACATTTTCCCCTCCCTTATCCAGAGTTTTATACATGGAGTCCTGCAAACACAGTCTATCCAGGTTCACAGATAAAATGAAAGATGGGACGGGTGACTGAAACAGCACAGTTTTGGGGAGGAATGGGCCAGACCTGTGCTACATACAACAGAGAGACCTGCAATGGAGAGGGAGCGGTGCTTCCAAAAGACCAGTTTCTGCTTTCCTTTGGCAATGCACTCCTCCCAAGATTTTGTGCACTCCACTAGCCCTTTGAACCATATCCCCAGCACCTTTAGGTAACCTGTCCTGACGGAGAAGGGGATGAAGGATCAATCAGCTCAGCTGAATAACAAGCAAAGGAATGGCCTATAATCCGATTAAATGAGGCAGAGATATAATTGCAAGTAAAGGGATGACCGATAATCCAATTAAATGAGGCAGAGAGATAATTGCAACCTAACTCTTAATTGTTTTGTAATTATCTCTCTGCCTTATTTACATTAGATTGTAGGTCATCCCTTTACTTGTTATTCAGCTGTTGACACTTGGCTCATATTGTCTGACACTCTTGACCATGTGAGATATTGTGTTATAGGTTATCTTTATTAACGCACTCACCAGCTCCTGTTAATTCATTCATAACCCTTTACTAACCTGTTATTTACTATAACATGGTTTTATTCATTAAAGTGCAGTTCTCTAGTATATTTTACTATCCAAATGTAAAACACCCCTTTCAAACCCATTACTGCATTTTCACACCTTATCAACCCTTGCTACAAGCAGTGTTTACCTCGGAATAAAGGTAGCATACAGAATAATACCATCCCCATCAAGACTCCACAAAACAGGAACACGACTGGGACTGGGAACGGGATGGAAGGTACTCACAATGGCAAGTGGAAAACAAATCTCACAAGCCAGCTATAGTATTCAGTTTTACATCCTTTTATTAAGCGCAGGTACAATTTGTAACTTATTTAGAGCATATAGGCATAGTATTTTACTAACATTTACTAACTTAAAAGTCAAAAGGACTAACACCTCTTGATATGCAAACAGACTGGACAGACACTCTTAATCCCATTAGAAGGAACAACCAGCCATCTCCTGTATCCCAAGAGAGAATCACCTCAAACCTTTGTGTACTATAGACAAAAACTGTAACACCATAGCAAGAACTGTGTATAAAGGGGCTCTTGTGAGGACAATATTTTGGGATTCTTGCTGCATAAAAAAGGGTATTTTTGCCGCTCATTGATTCCAGTTGGTATTTGAACACGATCCCACAAACACCTACACAGGCCTATTACTCGGCCTATCTACCCTCCATTCACACAACTTACATGATCATTTGATCTCTCTGCCTATAAATTCTGTATCTACGTACTTCTCTCACTTCACCTGACAAAGGAGCAATGCTCCAAAAGCATGTGATTTCAAATAAACCTGCTGGGACTATAAATCTGGTGTTCTCTGACTTCTGACCTTGAATATATGAAGGTCTAAAGTTACTGGAAAGTAAATTCTAGTTACATGATAAAGTAGCAGGGACAAATTAAGTTGAGGTAATGAAGGAGGATCAACCCGTACCAGAACTGGATAACCCAGGCATTCTGCTGCACTTTGTGCCTAATAAATTGAAGGTAATAAGTTGAGGTAATGAAGGAGGTAATCCAGGAGGATCAACAGCACATACCTGTTCAGACTCAGGGTTCAGGGCATACTGAATATTACACTCCCCAACAACACCCAAGTGCCGTATCACTTTGATTGCCGTAGTTCTTAGCAGGTTATATTCCTTATCGTTTAGAGTTTGACTTGGTGCAACAACTACAGATTCCCCTGTGTGGATTCCTAATGGATCGACATTTTCCATATTGCAAACCTATAGACATAAAAACACACCACTTAGTAACACTTACAGTGCAAAAACAAACAAAATAACCATTAACTGACAGAGGCTTCAAATCCTTTATACTTACTGTGATACAATTATCATAGGCGTCTCTGACAATTTCATATTCTATTTCCTTCCAGCCTTTCAAAGACTTATCGATCAGAATTTGAGAAGTATGTGCAAATGTCTGTGTCACTAAGGTCACCAACTCCTCTTTGTTCTGAGCAAATCCTGAGCCCAGGCCACCCAAAGCAAAGGCAGCCCGTACCAGAACTGGATAACCCAGGCGTTCTGCTGCACTTTGTGCCTAATAAATTGAAGAGTTGAAATTTTACTCTGGTATCTAATACTCAAACATGCGAAAAGGTTATTATATGGATCATACGACAGTATATTTAACTTGCGAGTATAAATGCTAAAATGTTGACAAAATGTGCAATTCAAACTATCCAGGAGTCACACTGCTGCATATTTTATGGGACTCACAAAAATGTTGCTGCAATGTTGAGGAATATTCAGGTTCACTACAAATGGTATACAATAGTTGAGACAGGGTTATAAAGAAACTCAGGATGTTTACCTGATCTAAAGAGAAGGCAGCTTCACTGGGGACAACATATTCATTAATTTGTGCCATTTTCTCCACAAATATTTTGCGATCTTCTGTCATCTCAATGGAAGAAACTGGAGTGCCCAAAACTCTGACATTATATTTTTCTAAAACTCCTCTTTTTTGAAGCTCTACTCCACAATTTAATGCAGTCTGTCCACCAAATGTCAGGAGGATTCCATCTGGCCGTTCATTCATAATAACCTGAAAATCCAAAATATTGTATCTCTGAATTTACATATAATGCATGGACTGAGAGACTTAGTTACATTTACAATCATTAATTGCAGTTACACTACATAAACCGCTATTTTGTGTTTTTCTTTGTGGCAACATCTTTCCTCTGAAAAGTCCTTGGGTCAGCACTTATGCATGAAACCCTCTTGAGTCGTGCCACCAATACATACCAAAATCTCATGAATCAGCCAAAAATAACTTTTAGCATACTTAGCAAGCCTTACCTCAAAAAGCACAGTATCTTGCAATGATCTTGATTAGTGACAGGTTACTTTGCTCAGGCATTCTCAATATAAATAGGAAAAAATAGGAATTCTTATATTAGCAGTGAAAGTTGTTATACCTGTGTGACATATTCTGGGGTAATAGGCAGAAAATAGACTTTGTCTGCGAGTCCTTTAGATGTCTGTACTGTTGCAATATTTGGATTAATAAGCACTGATTGAACATTCTCCTCTTTCAGAGCTTTAATAGCCTGTAACAGAATCACCATTTAGATAGGCTGCAGAAGATCAAAACACACAAACAAATGATATCAAAATAATTTTGAGACAAGGTTAACCAAATCTAAATCAGAAGGACAAATGAAGTAGCATAACAAAGCTCAAATCACAAACCACAATAAAGTGACCAACTCTCAGAAATATTTCATGAATCCTTGAAAACAACTTAAACCTTTAACTAGCGAATACAAAGTAAACAGTCTGCTGATATTTACTGTTATCTGAATTGTTTGCAGTTGGTTGAATGCCACATTCAAAAATTAACAATTTGCTCTCGATTTATTTTTCAACTCACCTGAGAACCAGAATAATCAAACTCCCCAGCTTGACCAATAGATAATCCACCTGACCCGAGAATGAGGACTTTGCGAGGCTGTATTCTTCCGGATGGGATTTTACACAGATCAGTTCCACTTTTGTAGGAATAAAAAGAAGTCATCCTTTCCTTAACTAAAAGACAAAATATTTTTAAACACGCATCGTTATTGTGTCTGTCGGTCAGTCACTCTGCGCAACCATCCATGTTTAGAAGAAAGAAAAGTCGAAAGTACTTCAGCCACTATAATTGTTCTTAAAAACTACAGATATTCAAAATCACATCAATATTAGAAAATAAATTCCATATTGAAACAGCCCTAATAAGACTGAAAAATAGGTTTAAAAACCTTAATGGAAAAATGAAATACTGGGCATTCTTAGCAGTTTTGGAAGTACTTGTGGAAAGAGAATACAGCGCCACAGCATTTTGATCTCTCAAAAGAACATTGACATGAAACAGACTCCTTCCCTCCCCACAGATTTTGCCTAATAGTGCAATTTAGAAATTTGCAGTTTTAATCCAGACTGCCTGCATCTACAGTATTTTATTTTACTGTTAAATTCCACAGACTCATGGTGAAATAAATGGAAACTTAATGCAAACTGTCAAGTGCTAGATTTTAGGAACAAGAATAAAGACACAATAAACCTAAATTATACAATTTCAAAACGTGGGAGGATACATGCACACAAACCATTGAACTAGTCAGAGCAATTTAAATTATGTTCTTGACTGTGCTGACAAAGAAAAATGATACACAATCAAGGAGGCAGCTCTAAAAATCATTGCTAAAGCACTGGTTAGGTCTCAGTTGGTATGTGATGCTCAATGTAAGGCACTACACGTTTTAGGAAAGTTGCCCAGATCTTAGACAAGGTGCATAAGAAAATTACAATGGCACAAGTAATCTGGCGAGACTAGAGAAGTTCAAGTTAACTTTCTCTGTTTTAAATAGAACAAATGGACATTGGATGTAGGTGTTCAAAATCACAAGGAAGTCGGACAGTTTCTTCTTATTTACATTATTTTAAAAATCAAAAATCATACAACACCAGATTATAGTACAACAGGTTTATTTAGAAGTACTAGCTTTCAGAATGCTGCTCCTTTGTCAGGTAGCTGGTGGGGCTGGATCATAAGACAGAACTTATAGCACAAGATCACAGTGTCATGCAACCATTGCTGTTAAATCTTTCATCTTTTAGAACAGGTTGCAGACTTTGATTCATTAATATGTAAAACCCAGAACTTCTTTCAAATCACATTCCCGAAATAGCTTCAGGCTTTAGGGGGTAAAAAGTTACATCTCAGCTAAGACAGTGTATTGTAGGTGTGAACTTAAGAGTCTATCTGTGCCCCAATCTCGAGTCAGACTGCCTCTATTTCCAAGGTAGGGTTTTATTATATCACATGGATTAACTGCCTGCAGATTGTGCGTTTTTTGAGCAAAACAGTAGATATCTGCAAAAACAATTCTACAAATACAAATTCAACCCATTGACAAGTGTGTGTGTATGTTTGGTAGATTGCGTGCGTGAGTGTGACAGAGTATAAGCCTGTGAGTGATTGAGCGCGCGACAGACAGAGACAGAGAGCCAGAGAGAATGTGCGAGCATGTGCAAGAGATAGAGTAGTGGGGTCACCTATAGTGTGACATGAACCCAAGGTTCTGGTTAAGGCCACCCACATGGGTACAGAATTTAGCTATCAGCCTCTGTTTGGCCACTCTGCGTTGTCGCGTATTCCGAAATCTGCCATGGAGGATGGTCAGCTGAGGATCCAAGTCAGGGATTTTCTATCTGCTCAAGTGTTCCCCGAATGAGAGAGAATATGCCGGTTTAGCAATTGTTGCGCAGTGCCCATTCACCCACTGTCATAGCATCTGCTTGGTTGCCAATGTACCATGTCTCTGGGCATCCTTGGCACAAGTGAGGACTGCAGATGTTGGAGATCAAAGTTGAGAATGTGGTGCTGGAAAAGCACAGGTCCGGCAGCATTCGAGGAGCAGGAGAGTCGACAGTCAATTGCAGACAGCAATTGATTAGGAATACAGTGAAAATCACAAAATATTCTACATAATGAACACTAAATTTTATTAAGCTCACAGCAAAAACATTTTAAACAACTCAGTGACAATGAAAAATGCTACAACTTCCCTTCATGCAACACCATTTGTGAACTGAACACATTTGTTATGATATAACCACAGATCAAAAGTTGTTTCAATTTACATCTTTTTATTACCTTTTTATTTATGCACCTTTTTTTTGGGGGGGGGGAAATATTTTAAATAAGCAAAGTTTATTTTGAATAAGACCTAAAATATGCAGAAATTCAAGTCTTTCAACATCTCACAAATGGTCAAAATAAAAGTTAGTTCAGTACTGGGAAGCTGAAAATGTGTTGCTGGAAAAGCGCAGCAGGTCAGGCAGCATCCAAGGAACAGGAGAATCGACGTTTCGGGCATAAGCCCTTCTTCAGGAAGCCCTTCTTTCTCCTCAGTACTAGGGAGTCAATTACTTCAGTTGGCCAGTTGACATGACTAAATGATTCAAAACATTGTATTTAAGGCTTTTTACATGACACCTTAAACATAATCTTTCAAAATGCAGAGAAAAAAGGTTTAGATCATGAATACATCAGCCAATTAGATATCTTAGATACCTTTCAACCAATATGATGTCAAGAATTCTTAAGAGAAGAAGAAATACCAGACACAATATTTTATAAAGTTTGAATATGCATTAACTTTCATTTCAATTTTGGATCTATTGAAATCTGTAAAATGCATGACATCCAGCTCATATCAAAGTTCTTACCAGTTTTTTCCAAATTAACTCCCTGCTTCACATCCTGCACGCAATCCAAAAAGATATCAAAAAGATTCTCAAGATCTGTTGGTCCTGCCATATGTTCTGGGTGAAACTGGACACTGGACATATTCAAAAGAAATTAGAATAATAAAAGCACAAATTATTTAGTTGCTTGGAATTCTGCATATCTAGCCACAAATCAACAAACCATTTCAAAAATTTTCAGAGACTTAAATGCAATGACCCAAATAAGAAAACTGATGAGTTGATGAGTACCAATCTAAGACTGCCAAAACAGCAGGTAAGACTCCAAAGGTCCATCACCTTGTCCTAGATAATTCTAAATTCTTCAAGGTGACTTTGTCGAACTTCAGAATCCAATATCCAACTTCTAAAATTTTAATTGAACTTTAGAGACAGACAGCAAAGATGTGGAAAGACCTCATTGTCGGAAAAGGTGGTCGAGGCAAAAACCATCAGCCCACTTAAAAATACTTGGATTATAAATCTGAAGTGTCTTAACCTCCAGAACACGCACACTGAATGGCCTTCTCCTGTGGCATAAATCTATGATTCTGAGTGCAGCCAAGAAAGACAGACGTGGACAATAAGAATGAGATCCCATAACAGAAGCAAAACAGTGATTGTGAAATCTTAATTTTAGGTTTCCAAAAAAAAAGGGAATGTGATAAACGTTTAGGAAGGAAAAATATTGTAGACATATGAGGAAAGTGAAATAATCAAAATTCTCTCTCAAAAATTCTAATGAACTGAATTTTTTCTGAATTATCTCGGGGGCATTTTACTACATCACAGAAATGCATGGTGCTACTGCTGCAGTGACCGTAAAATAAGAAAAAAGTTCATTTTGCTTTCCAAAGCACTCACCTGAATAATGGTTTAGTATTGTGAACTATTCCTTCATTAGACTGGTCATTAGCATTGGTGAACAAAACAGACCAATCCTTTGGAAGAGAACTCGGTTCAACAGCAAATCCATGATTCTGTGAAGTGATAAAGCAACGCTGTGTATCTTCATGAATACAAGGCTGGTTATGTCCACGGTTTCCATACCTTACCAGAAATAAAAGCAAAAAAATTTTTCCTAGAAAGATGTTTAACATTCAAAAGAATCTATAAATCCTAGTACCAAAAGAGATAATGCTGGAAAATCTCAGCAGGTCTGGCAGCATCTGTAAGGAGAGAAGATTTCAAAATATTAATTCTAAAATGATATACCATTGACTACACTGGACAGCTCCAAGAAAAAAAGCTGAAATTTAGTCTATAGTGTGCTAGGAAAAGAAACATCAATTCCCAAACACAGCAACCCAACTTAATTTGGAATAAAATGACAACTAAAAATGGTTTATTAAGAATTGTGTTGCAATACAACTGGTTTTACAAGAGTAAGTTAGTTAAATTGCTTTACTTTGCAAAGTTACATTTAATTGTAGTCATTCCGAGAGAGAAATTAAGCACTTAAATGAAACTTCACAAAATACAATCAAATTTTAAGGGCTAAAAACAAACCTCCCATCTCTCTCATATTAAAAATTCTCAAAAACACCAATGCTCTGGGAAAACCAGACTGAAGTAAATTTTTTTTTTGCAGACAGAATGCCACTTGGAAATATCATGTAAATGAACTTCCTACTTTTATACATTGTTATCATCTTTGTCAGCCAAGTTATTATTTGATTAGATTAGATTACTTACAGTGTGGAAACAGGCCCTTCGACCCAACAAGTCCACACCGCCCCGCCGAAGCGCAACCCACCCATACCCCTAACCTAACACTACGGGCAATTTAGCACGGCCAATTCACCTGACCTGCACATCTTTGGACTGTGGGAGGAAACCGGAGCACCCAGAGGAAACCCACGCAGACATGGGGAGAACGTGCAAACTCCACACTGACAGTCGCCTGAGGCTGGAATTGAACCCGGGTCTCTGACGCTGTGAGGCAGCAGTGCAAACCACTGTGTCACCGTGCCACCCTAATTAAAATGGCAGACAAATCTGGGTAATCCAAAAAGGGCTGCCATGTCTTATAAAAATTCAGTTTTTTGGTGCACCACACTTGAGAAAGTCCAGGGGTATATGTTCCACAATTAGCTTATGCCAACTCGTCAGGCTCGGGGAATTTTCAGACACATCTTCAACTGCAAGGCCTGGGTCTTATTATCGATCAAAATCTCTCTCACATTTTCACAAATATCTTTGTGTCAGAGGACATCTCAACTCCTACCTCTCTCCCCCAGACCTCACACAGTCACTCAATGTCATCCGAGGAACCACCCCCCCCCAACAGATGATAAAGAGTACTAACTGACAGAGTGTTCTTGGCATGAAGCACCCACTTCTCTGTATCGGATCTGTATGGAGTCAGTCAAAAGCGTAGTTCTTTTTTTAAGTAAGATGACTAATCTGGAAAAATTGAAAAAAGGCCTTTGCTAGATAATCCATACTTGCAGCTTATTTGGTCTAAGGAGATCATTGTTTCACCCTCAAATAAGTCACCCAAACAGGAAACTCCTCGAGCTGCCCAGTGTTTAAACCTGGGGTCCATTATCCCTGGCTGGAACCCCGGCATACCAACTATAGGGGTAAGAAAAAGTTTTAGATATATTACCCTCACTCCACATTTTGACAGTATTAATAATTATTGGATTACGACAGTATTCCGCTACTGTCCTCATTTTATCTAAGAACAACAGGCTAATAAAAGGACACTTTGCCTGGGAGGCCTCAATATCGAACCATACTGACACCGGGTCCTCACAAACCCAGCCATAGAGATGTACAGCATGGAAACAGACCCTTCAGTCCAACCTGTCCATACTGACCAGGTATCCCAACCCAATCTAGTCCCCCCTCACAGCACCCTGCCCAAATCCCTCCAAGTCCTTCCTAATCATATACCCATCCAAATGCCAGTCACTCATAAAAGATAAAAAGGAGCTTAGTTGATATCTTTTAATATCTGGGAGGTCCACTACCCCCAGCCCTTGCAGCAATTGCAATTTGATGAACTTAATAAGGGGCCACTTGTGGTGCCAGATAAGGCAGCTAAACCAGCCATTAAGTCTCCGAAAGGTTTGCCTGGGAAAAGCCAAAGTAAGCATTCGCATAGGGTATAGCGAATGAGGAAGGACATTCATTTTAATAAGGGCTACTCGACCAAACCAGGATGTTGGAAGGGCCTCTCGTCTTTATAGATCTTGTTCAATCTCGTTAAGCAAGCGGACAAAATTAGCCTTATAAAACTGGTCAAAGACAGGAAGAACAAAAATACCTGAAGAAAATCCCCCTGTGACCACTTAAAGGGAGAACATGACTCCCTTCAATGTCAAATAATTCCCAAGACCCCCCCTATAGGCATAGCCTCTGATTTTGAAAAATTAAATCTTGTAGCCCGAAAAGGAGCCGAATAAATTAATACATTGTATCAAATGGGGTACAGAAACTACTGGGTTCAACAAAAAGATAAGAGCATCATCAGCATATAATGCGATCTTCCGTGCCTTTGATCCTACTTCTGGGGCAGCTATGTTAGATTCCTTATGGATAGCTTCTGCCAGCGGTTCAACCACGAGCGTAAAAAGTAGAGTTGAGAGGGGACAACCTTGCTCACTTCCCCTACAGATACTAAAATTACTGGATTTTACATCATTGGTGAGAACTGCAGCCAGAGGATCACTATAAAGGACCTCCTACCCATCTAATAAAGACTTCACCTACACCAAACCGTTCTAGGATATAAAAAAGATATGAGGAGAAAGTGAGGACTGCAGATGCTGGAGATCAGAGCTGAAAATGTGTTGCTGGAAAAGCGCAGCAGGTCAGGCAGCATCCAAGGAACAGGAGAATCGACGTTTCGGGCATTCCTGAAGAAGGGCTTATGCCCGAAACGTCGATTCTCCTGTTCCTTGGATGCTGCCTGACCTGCTGCGCTTTTCCAGCAACACATTTTCAGCTATAAAAAGGATATGACCATTCAACCCAACCAAAGAGATCACTAATCCCTGAACCGATTATTGCTGACACGCTTGGACCTTATTAAGTAACCTTCTAACACTGTTGGAGGATCTGCGGCCCTCGATAAAACCCATCTGGTTCTCTTTGGCAATGAAGGCAATGGTGTTTCCAGCCATAATGCAAGAATCGTGGACAAAATTTTAAAATCAGAATTTAGAAGTGAGCTGGGCCTATGAGAAGCACAATCCTTTGGGGTCTTCGCTTCAAGGATGAGAGATACACTAGTCTCTCTCAAGGATGACGGGAGGCAATCATGACTGTTTGAGTAATTGTACATGTCCAACATTGGCACTAACAATATATTTATAAATTCTTTGTAGAATTCACTGGGAAGACCATCAGGGCCGGGCGCCTTTCCACTCTGAAGCTGCATCATCGCCTCCTGTACTTCCTGATAAAGGAGCATTAAGGAGACCCGCCTGTCCAGAGATCACACCTGGAAGATCCAAGTTCTATATATTAAAAAAGGACTCCACCTTAGCCCATGTGCCCTCACAGCATTCTGACTGGTATAATTTGGAGTAAAATCTCTGAAATGCAGCATTGATCTTTCTGGAATCACAAAGAATTCCCATTCCCTGACTGAGGTAATAGATTGGGGAGGGCGTTATTTTTCCTAACCAGATATTTGCCTGGCCTATCACTATGCTCAAACAACCTTTGTTTCGCAAAAGAAAAAGATGTTTCTTCCTCGCTGTCTGAGAGAGCATGGAATTCAAGATGGACCAAAGAACTCTGACCCACTGCAACTTAGCCTATCAAAATATGTAGTCTCTGCTACCTTCAGTCGTGCCTCAAGCAGACGCTGCTGCTCTCCCTTCGGTCACTTCCGACTGGCAGAATAAGAGATAATTATCACCCGAGCACAAGCCTTAGCAGTCTCCCAGAGAATAGACGGGTTACTGGCGTATCCGAACTGATAGCCAAGAAACTCATTAGACTCATTAGAGAAATACTCAATGAACTTACTGTCCTTGAGAATAAAGGGATCCATTTGCCAGTTACATTGCCCTTAATCTTGACCACTAAGTGTCTGCATGATCGGAAATGGTAATATTCCCAATTGTGCAGGACCTCATCGAATCCAAAAAAACGTGGGCACGAGGAAAAGATCAATCCTAGTACGGCACTTGTGCAGATTAGAAAAAAAAAACGTGAGGACCCTCCCCGGAAGATGGAGACACCTCCAAACATCCACCATAAATCAATTAATTGCTTAGATTGCAGAGAAAGATTTTGGGGGGCCTTTGGGCATTCTATCCACCGTGGGATCCATAAGACAGTTAAAATCTCCCCCTAAAATATGTCATGACGCAAGGACGCAATCAATTTGGAGAATGCATCCATCATAAATTTAAGGGGGTGCATCGGGGACAACAAACACTCAAAATACCATACCCTTTACCATATATCGAGGCTTTAAGAATTACAAACCAACCATACTCTTCTTTGATATGATCTAGTAACTTAAATGGGAGATTCTTCCAAAGTATAGCCATGCCCCTGCTCATCATGTTGAAGGACAAAACAACACCCGATTAAATCCACCCTGCTGTAATTTCAGATGTTCCTTATCATCAAGGTGAGTTTCCTGCAATAAAGCAATATCAACTCTCTCCTTTTTAAGACTCTAAAGTATCTTTTTCCTCTTGACCGGTGAGTGACTCCCTTCAATGTTCCAAGTACACCATTTGAGAACACAATTAGCCGTGACCCTCTACAACAACCTTTGAACTCCCGAGAAGAAGAATTCGACTTGCAGATCACTGACTATAAAATGGAAAAAGACTCATGGAGCCTAAAAACTGCACACACTAAAACTACAACACCTAAAAAGACTAACAGAACTTTCAAAAACTACATCTACAAAAAAATACCAAACTAAACCAAAGACAAAACACAAAAGGCACTTAATGGGGGACTTGATCCCCTACCCACATGGGCCATTTACACATCCCACATACATCTCCAAAACTCCTTCCAGCTTGAGCCGCACCTCAAACTCCAGCAAAAGAAAGAAATGAAAGTGATATTAACAAAGTTTAAAAAGTGAGCACTCTATCCATCCCCAACGATACTTTAACCCAAATTAACTTCTGAAAAAATCCAACAAAAGCTTTTCTTTAAGAAAACAAGTAGAAAAGAAACCATTATTATCCATATCCTTTAGATGGTCCAGTCTATTTTTTAAAAAAGTGTCCAAAAAGCTTCTTGCTTTTTCCGAAGAATCATATGAATGTACAAACCCACCATGAGTAAAACAAAGCACCACTGGGTACCTTACAGAATACTGAAAACAGAGGTCCCTGAGTTTTCTATTAACTTAAAAGGACTTTCTTTTACTGATCATGGCTGCAAAAAAAATTAAGAGAAGAACATTATCCTGGATCCTTTGTAAATCAAGGCCTGTAGATCCTTCCTCTGCATCCTGGAAGCTTCCATAACTCTCTGCTTGTCCCTGTAGCATTGGAATCGCACGAGGACCAGGTGGGAACGCTGGTCTGAACCGGGCCTGTGCGCTGCAACCTGGTGAGCTCTGTTGGCCTTCATCCTACACGTCTAAGCCTCCCAACCAAGAAAGCGCAGAAGCCAATCTTCAATAAAATCTTACTTCCACCTTCCACTTCCTCCAACAACCTGATGACCTGGTTATTCTTTCTCCTACCTCTGTCTGAGAGGTCGACAACCTGCTTAGTTAAGGCCTGGACCTGTTTCTCGAGGGCTTGGATCCACTCAGTCGAGGACTTGATCACAGTTTCCGATGCTGTGGTCCGCTGTTCGACCTCCTCCATTTGCTTTCTGAGCCCTTCTAGCTCCTCCTCTTGCAGCATGGACGAAATCGGTTCCAGTCTAATGCGACTCTCCTCAATCGACACTGCGATCATTTCCTGGAGCTTCATGAACTCTGCAGCTAAGGTCTGTTGGGTAAGTAATTCCAACTAAGTTGCAAAGGAGGCTGTAGCTGCGGTCACAGTTGCCATCGCGGGTGTGCCTGATGCTGCCGGCAAACGTTCCACGTGTTACGACTTAGTCAAACTGTTACCTTTGTCATCTTCACTTATCAAAATAAGATTTATAAATGATTCTATAACTGTTTAACTATCAAAACTTTCCGAAATAACTTCGGCAGGAAGGGCAAAAGCACCACTTCGACTGAGTTGTGGTACACAGCTCGGCAGAGCAGACCTTTCAGATCGCCGCCATCCAGATCCCTCCAGTATCATTTCTTTAATTTTACATTGAATAATGTATGTATTCAAAATTTACTTTTGCCTTCTTGAAGTCCTTCTCAACTACATTTCAGAACCTAATTAATTTACTTTGCCTGATTAGTTTCACTGAACTGTGAAGAGTTTTAATTTTCAAAATAAATAGCAAGAGGATTGAAGACATATAAATAAATCAAAAAGCATCTATTCAGATACAGAGTTCCAATCGTTTAAATCCTATGTTTGAAGTCACTGGGCAAAAACATAACTATTAACAGCACCATTGCCAGCTTCAAAGTTGCAGTTTCAGTACTCTTGGCAGAATCTCATTGCACTCAGTGTAAGAATATATATAAGTAGCATCTCATTAAGGTGCGCACTGAATACAATAAGTCAAGGCAGGCTGCACTTCTGCGAAGCAGTAACAGCTTTAATGAGCAAAAAACGTGATATCATTTGCAGATAGTTGCACTTCATAGTGAAGCTACAAAATAGTTGGTTATTTTATTACTATTGAGGACATATTAGTTTTGAATAATCTAGAATTTAATTTACACCAGAGAAGATATTTCTTGTCCAATACATCAAACA